>NC_049989.1:10331048-10368911 GCF_000003815.2 Branchiostoma floridae | reverse complement strand
ATAATTACACTTATATCTAAACAGCAATATACCTTGATATTTTTCTAGAGGCCAGGTACAAAAAAATGAAGTCAACTAGTCAAATTGTACCTGCATTATTGTTGTCGTTGTTGCAAAACTGAATTTATTTTTATACAAGGAAGTGAAAAAATCCCCGCATTTTCCAATATCTATGGGATGAGAAATTGTAATGAAAAATATCATTATACGGTATAAAAGCACCCCAATGCTTGGGGTAAGCTAGTTTACCTTTGTCCGCGGGGTAACCTATATCCGTTGTTTTTGAAATGGGTTATTCAGTGATATCAACTCGACAGAAGATGGTTTCTTCGTCGGCATCAGGGTCATGCCTCCTCGTAATTTAGAGCTCGCAGACTCGTCGTCCGATCGAATCGCGCCTAATGTGAAGGGGGTATTACAGCTTTCGTCTAAATTCATCCGACAAATATTTTAAACAATGTAAGACATCATATCTAAGTCATAAAGAAATAACTTGTACCTGTACTATTTTGTATCACAAAGTACTTTATCCCTTGCCAGCGTCCAACCCTAAAAAAAAAGTCCTGGATCGGTCAAGAGGAAACACATTTTTCCCTAGGCCTTATTGTATACTGCACGGCGATCGGTGTTCCACATCTAATGTTGTATGCTTCAGTCTAAGATAATTACGGATGTACGTATAGCTCATTTGGCAGCGGCTTTACAGTAATGTTCCTGGTTGTGATAAGCTGGTAAGGCCTGAGTCACATTTTCAAACCGGGGCCCGTCCGGGATGTTTAAAGAAACGAAAAATTCAAATGTATACCTACACATATACTCAGATTATGCCCATGAATCTTATGCTGACATTTTGTGTATTTTGATGTCTTTTATATCATATTTTTCGTTTTTGAAAGCTGCCCGGCCGGGCCCCTTTGTTGAAATGTGACCTAAGCCTAATGGAGACACTCAGGTTCGAATCAAGGGGAGGACACCCTGTTTGGAGGTGCTTTCGTCTTTCCGAATGAACGTGAAATGGGGTCCCGTGTTCAAAAATTAGCCCCGAGGACGTTACAACATTCTCATTGCTCAAATGTCTACCTGCTGTAATAATGCAACAAGATGAACACGGTGAACAATAAACACTGATACAAGGAGGGTTGTCCCTGTCCTTGGTGCTGAAGTCCGAAATATTCTGTTTCCGTTCTTGACCTGCATTTTCATTCTTTTAGCCTTTTAGCAATGAATTATATAATGCTTCTGTGCTGTGCTTTATGATATGCGTCTTCTAAGTTATAGCTCAAATCTCAGTATGTTTTTTTTTCTATTTTTAATCGTTAGACTAGTTTCGCTGCTGCGTTACAGCAATCTGTAAAAGGAATAGTCCCCACAATACACTGATTTTTATACAGTGAGAATTGGTTTGTCCGTGATTAAATTAACCAGTATGCTAGTCAGTCACTCGCTCTTGTTACATGCATCAAGCACGTTTCAACAGTCACATTACGCAGGTGTCTACCTGTTGTAATAATGCAACAAGGTTAGTTAAGTTAGTTAAACCCTCCCCGCGCCAAGGGCGGTGCCTATTTCTGGCACATAGGGCGGTGTCCATCTCTGTTTCATTAACCCTGGGCCACACACAACGCAATCGCTACAGCAGGGGGCTAGTCCACTGGTAGTGGTGTGTGTTCAACTTCCATACTCTTTCCCGAATGCTGAGTGCTAAGCAGAGAAAGCAGCATGTACCATTTTTATAGTCTTTATTATGACTCGGCCGCGATCGAACTCACGACCTTCCGAATGCAAGGCGAACACTCTAACCACTAGGCCATTGCACCGGCTACAGGCCATTGCACCGGCAACAAGGTAAACAAAGGGGAAAATAAACACTGTTACAAAGAGGATTGTACCTGTCCTTGGTGCTGAAGTCCACATTATTCTGTTATTCTATTGACCCCAGCAACAAAAAATACAATATTAGAATCCGTATAAGCTTTTTGGGATACCACCCAACGCATCCTTATCATGTCCTATCATATGTGTTAATGATAAAGTACAGAAGTTCCCTCCAACCCTATCGGGTTGGGACTAAAATTGTTTTTGACAGTCCCGACTTATCTTGTCTTAGGGTGAAAGATGTGATTACCATCTAAGGTATCACTGTCCTTTCATCATTGACTTAGTTCGCCTTGACTTTGTAACCTTGAAACGTGCTTATTCTTTCGTAGTCATTACTTAGACAGACACCATCGTGCCACGAATCTTTATGGTTTTATTTCATGTTACGTACTCATTTTCACAAGTCTGGTTTGCCAAAGTATTAAAGTCTAAGCCTTTCAACTAGAAATTTGGTGTCATGATTTTATAATTGATCCATTGTTTTTAATATCTCGTCACAGTTTGTTATTTGTATGTATTGTAATATCCTCGCAATTCAGCCTACCAGGAGGAACGTTATGTCTATTGTTGAATAAACCAGTCTACTACTACTACTACTAGTACTACTACTACTACCGAGATTTTTCCTCCCTCTTCGCGTAAAGACACTGTTATACTCGCAAATGCCTACATTTCTACAACATATTGTTGGCTGTGCGAAGTTTTGTCTTCGGTGTGTCTGGATTTCTGTTGCGGTGTGTGCCCGTAGATATGTAAATACAGTTGAGTGACAGGAAGTGAGTGGGAAAATGGCGTCAATGCAACTGTTAGACTTGGGGAAGGGACAGGAAATAGCGTTTAGAGTTGGCACAACTATACATACATCGTCATTAATCAGGTATGACAAATATTCCAAGTCCTGGGGACGATAAAAGATAATTATTATGGAAAGATATTGCTCCTTGTCTGTTTTTGTGTGTTTTGGCAGTTACATGCTTGTCATATGACAGGTCAAAGTCGTACTGTCATAATTCATGAACATAACTATAATCAAATATGGCGCTCTACAAAAAAAGCTCTAGATATCTTACGGAGGCTTGGGCTCTTGAAACTTTTGTTACTCCAGGAATACAGGTAGAGGAGGCCAAAGATAGCGAACTCTGGGCAGTCTACTTGAAAGATATTTTGCTCACGGTCGTAAATAAAAATTTCCGCTTGATGTGACTGCGCGGCAGTAGGGAGTCAATTTTCGGCTTTGCGTTGTCAGAATCCGCCCCAGATGGCATAGATTACGCGGGTAGATGTCATGTTAGATTCAGTGGAGAAGCCACGGGGCCCCGGATAACTCAATCTCGTCTGCGGGACGGCGTGGGGATCGCGTCCGTCAGTCCTGTAATTGTCGCCGTGTAGCGGTAATTACTGTCGTATCTAGCGGCCCGGAGACGCCTTTTAGGAGACACGCATTACGTCTTGATTAGCCGTAGAATCGCGATGTGGCTTGTACATATAAAGGCGTAGGCGTGGAATCTGCGCATGGTATTGTGTGGTAAAGTTGTGACATGTGGAGATATGCCAATGAATACGCCACGGTGTAACAGCTTAATCAGCACCCCCTGCTTAAGCGTAGCCTTAGATACAATTTTATGGAAGATTAATACGCTGGTAACTTCTATTACCGTTGACTCTGTAGCAATGAAACGGAAAAGCTGAAGAAGTGATCACTAATTTTAAGTACTTTTTAAAACCGCGCGGCCGCGTGACATTAAAAGTTAACTTGACATATAAATATTTTTCGACTCGTTATTTATTTTTGTGTGTTTATTTTAACACAGACGTGATTTACATAGTTATCTGTGTTCTTCTTAAAAAATGTCTGAAGATGCCATAATTTTATTGGGATCGGCCACAAATTGAATACGCTACATAGTCAATCGGTTTCTACCACACTAACTACGTTGGCTGAAAAATACGGAAAGTTAGTCTATTAATTAGGGACGTTTAGCCACCATAAAGGGTTTCATTGGTTCACACAGGGAAAACGTTAACATTTAAGTTCAGTTTCTCTTAACTTTATCGGGGTTGGCTTTCCTTGCCAATTACTAACCCTATTATTGCCAAACTCTGCTATCTATAGCTCCTTAGGCCATGGCTAGAAGACAATTATGCTCAGCGATACGTTTTGCTTACTTATCAATCGTTCTTTTCCAGGGGACTGTACTATGTTGGTCTGGAGTTCGGGGGAGAGTGTTACTGTGGAAAGAATATCCATGCCGTCCCCACCCATCCCCGGGAATGTAACATGACCTGTCCCGGACGACACACCGCACGAGTGACGTGTGGAGGTGTGGCTAGAATAGCGATCTATAGAATGGACCAAAAGGCTTTGGAGAAAATACACAAAGGTAAGCGGAAGTTTATCTAAGTATCTAACTATATGATCGATAGTATCGCTCCATCTATCTAGAGGGCTATTAAAACTCCTGATATTGACACAGAGCACTGGGAGGCCCTTGCAAATGACAGATCCAGCTGGAAATGCACACTGTCCAGGCAGCTAAAATCGGGAGAAAACAGACTTATGCGCATGGCAGAAGAAAAGCGGATCCTGACGAAAGAACTCTACAACAGACCAACAGATCGGCCTACAGGTGTGCCCTATGTGGCAGTGACTGTCATTCTCGCCAAGGACTGTTAAGCCAAAGCCGAAGCTATAGGGCTGATAGCAAAAAGAATCTAGCCATCGTTATTCAGGACCAAAGGGGCCATAAATATCTATCTATTCCTTTATCTCTATCCATCGATGTATCCCTATCCATCTATTTCTCTTATCTCTCCACAGAAATACATTTTTCAATTGATAGAAGACATGTGACGAAGCAATTCTTTCAAAAACCTATGTGCCCTGTTAGAGTACAATACACTGTCAGGCTTTGCATATGACGCCATCTGCGCCATGTTGGATTGTAGTGTAAATATCCTGCTGCTGTAATCCGATCACCCACCAACATGGCCGCCGGTAGATTCAAATTATGATAATTTAATAAATGCCAATGAAAAGCCTCTATTAGTAATACAAAATGCAATGTCAGAAAAAAATCATGGTAAATTTTGTTTTAAATATTTGGTCTTAGTCGCTCTTCTGTTTCCCATGTTAGAGCGGCTGAAGCAGCGAGCGATCCCGATTCCGACAATTGCCGACTCCTACCGAGGGTGCTTCCGAATGACGACAGCACCCGAACTAATCTCGCCCTCGCCTCCCTGGCAGGACGACCGATTGTCCCCAGTAAGATGCGTGCAAAGATGTACAACAAAGGTACTCTTGGATCAAAGTACTTTGAACAGTGCCGTATGTGAAGCTCGCTCGCCTTTATTCGTGGGGTGACCTTTATCCGTTGTCTTTAAAAACAGCACATTTAGGAGTGTTGAGTCTGCTGTGGTTTCAAATTTGCAATATTTTCCAAAATGTTCCGATTTGAAACCACCGTCCGTCGACTTCATATCCCTAAATACGTTTTTTTTACAGACAACGAATATAGGTTACCCCAGGATTAAGATGAACCGGCGTTACAGTCCTTAAGGATGGCAGGAACGACTACATATGATTTTACACGTGCCCCAACACTCAATTTTAAACCCTTTATATAATTGAAAGCAAAGTCTGTTAAGTCTGTCACAGTTGAAAGAAATTCTAGTATGTATATCACCTATTGTAAATTTCTTATTTCCATGTGGTACGCTACATGCTCCCTCAATGTTGAAGTGTGCTTCATAGGGAGTATTTAGTATGTGGTGTGAACGGTATATTTGAGTTAACGCCACTTATGCCACTAAAAGCAAAGCCCTCAAAACGCCGCATTCAAAGGTAACTAGCATAGTAAATGTACATAGATTGTTAACTGCGAAGACACAGACAGACAGACCAAAAACAATACCTCCCCGTGAATTAGTATAGTCTCGTCTATTGAACTCTTTACCTGATAAATGACCTTTTCTATCAACTCTGAACTATACTTCCTGTCACTCCCGCTAGTCTGACTTTTGCGGTGACACTTTCTGCCCCATTCACTTCTTGCCACTCTAATGACAGAATATTCAAATAACTATGGAGACACAAGAACGTCATACATTCATACACATCGAAAAAAAACTACGTACACAGAAGGCAAAAACAACATTACAACACAATCAACAAATAAACTTCAACATTGACAGTAATGTTTCCCTTTTTCCCTCAGCTTTTCACGCTAGCGATCATGGGAAACTTCACCACCTGTCAGTGCGCAAACGTCACCGCGGGCTTCCGGATCTCTAACGCCTCTGGGGACGAGAACTGCAACTACCCGTGCGCTGGGAACGAGGAGCAGAGGTGTGGAGGGCCCGGTCACGCTTCCATCTACAGAACAAATGTGGAGGGTTCGTCTTTGATTCTCATTTGCATAGTGTCATAACATTGAACTTTATTTTCATAGTTTCAATAGTTTGCTCTTTCTTAAATATACAATCTATATACTTGATTTTTCACCATATGTGTATGTGTTGGGGCGTAGAAGTGGCCGGGTGGCAGCCATAAAGCTACTATCTCTTCTGCTAGAAGAATAGTCCTTGACATCAATTGGTGAGAAACTACATTAGTAGCACAATGAGTGCAGTACATCTGGAGGAAATCAAAATTCACTGGTTGTAGATGGTGTCTCACAAGTGTGATGCATCTAATGCCTATTGCTATAAGTAGGCCTATCCAGATTGTAGACCACATAGCTTATGTAGCTTTCGGTGTATTGAACGCCATGTCGTATCCTACCACTAGTGGATGTTGGACATTTTCAGTGACATGATGCTATAGTAAGAGACTATAGTCAGTGTAAAGATCGTGGGTGTTCGCCAAACTCTATTATTTTTTAACACAATTATAAGCCGTAAAGGATAACTTTTGTACGTTTGAACATGGGCAAGTACGCCACTGGAAGAAGCGAAAGAAAACACGACAACACAAAATATTCTTCTTATTTTTATTAGAAACACAATTAACTGTGGAAAAGTCGAACGCTTTCGTAACATCCTCTAAGATCTTATAATTGTTATTCATGGTCTTTCCCGAAGATGCTCGCTGCTCGCATCAAGAGTTTATCGTGCCGGACCACAGCCGTCCACTGGTCGCCCTGGCGAGCTTCCCCGGCTCAGGTAACACCTGGGTCCGCCACCTCATCGAGAAGGCCACGGGGATCTACACGGGAAGCTTCTACAACGACGGGGACCTTTATCTGAAAGGTACCTTTTACCACATAAGATCTAGAAACATAACTTCTTAGTTCCTTGAATGTAAGTTCATCTGTGACGGTAGTCAACATTATGTTACAATTTTAAGACCATATATCCGTGCACAAAATAAAGCGCATACCAACAAGCTTTCGATAAGTCAGAGCCCACCAACCTTCTCTTAACCGAGACGAAGGCCGATACCAACTGCCAAGTACCTTTGACCCTTTGCTGACGTCGCACTGTCGCACTGTTTCGGATGTGGGACTGAGGCTTCGGGTCATTTCAACTTGAGAAGGATCAGAGCCTAAGTAACATATCCGGAACGGAAGTAACAGAGACGGGGGCCGATACCGACTGTCAAGCACATTTGACCCTTTGCTGACGTCACACGTCCGTTCCGGATGTGTGACTTAGGCTCTGGGTCATTTCAACTTGAGAAGGATCAGAGGACTGATCGAAAGCTTGCTGGTAAGCGCTTTATTTTGTGCACGGATATATGGTCTTAAAATGGTAACCTAATTCTTAGGTCCTTATTGCGTACAAGTGTGTATTTCTTTTCAACGTTAATTTAACCTTAAGGAGCCACGTACTTTGACGCACTAATTATAACATTCTTTTTTTGTAACGTCAGGGTTTTAAAAGCCTATTCCTAGGCGCAAATAGATGTACACTTACCACAACATTGAAAATTATAAACATTCTAGTTAACTAGTTATTATAGACATTGTAATAAAGTATAGAATCGAATAAATTTCCACTAGACACTGCGACTTCAGAGTGTTTGACAGATCTCCCCAAAGAATCTCACTGACAGATAACGATTTTTCAAACTTTCTGGGTCTTTTTTGTCTTTTAAATCATACATCTCGTGCATCATACTCAAATAAATCCAACCCTGGCCGCTGTCTGGTCCCTCAGCAAAGACCGTCTAGTGGAAAGCGTCCGTATAAAGCACCGAGCAACACGGTATCGCGCTATCCAAGCAATTATGCGAATCAATTCAACGCTATGATAGATAACGCTATTTGCCATAATCCAGAACTACACTTGTAAAGTATTATCGAGAAAGCAAGTAGCATTTTCCTAATGGCGTCATCATTCATAAAGCATTGACTGAAACGGCATGCAGAACGCTGTGCTCTGATCACAGGCAATGTAAGGATCAGTGTAACACATATACAAAATCCCGCCATTTATTTCTACATGGGTAAACTCAGCTTTTATACTGTTGCAACGAATCTTCGAGTTTTGGGTAAGGCCTGGGTAAAATTTCCAAGCCGGGGCCCGGCCGGGATGTTTTGAGAAACGAGAAATCAAATTGTATACCAAGAAAAATACACAAATTATGCCCTTGAATCTTATTTTGACATTTTGTGTATTTCGATGTCTTTTATATCATTTTTTCGCACCCGATAGCTGCCCGGCTGGGCCTCTTTTTTTTACATGTGACCTAAGCTTAAGGCAATGCCGGTGTAATGATATGTATGGCATCTCCTGGGCACCCTAAAATTGATGCAAGCGTATGAAGAAAAAAAAGTATAAAGATTATAAAATTATGAAATCTAAGTGGTCCGGAAGGTTGGACAGATGACTGAATACGCAAAAAATGGGACACAATGAATTCTTTATGCATGTTCTGTCACATCTTCTTCCTTGACTTTGAAATTGACTTTGGTATTCTACGTCGTTAGTATCAGTTTCTGGTATGAGTTACATTTATGGTATATATTTGCTAATTTGAAGCTTTTATGTACGATTTGCTGTTGGGTTGTAAACTTCATTTTTGGAAACTGACGAAAATTGTAGTGTGCTGACGTCAACCACATAAAATCAAGCCAGTGAAGCCTAACTATCTCATAGAAAGGTACCAATATTGACAATAATTGCAGAAGACAATTTAATAATTCAGACTCTAGGATTACCTTAATTCATCATAACTGATGTTTCAACTCATTTATCAAGCTGTAACATTATCTTAGGTAATGCTCCTTTCTGTCGATTGCTATTCATATTTTGAGCAAACGCACTCTGAATTGACAATTACCTTTAAGTCATGTAGAAAATTTTTTTAACCCATGTGGAAATATGATACAATATACCAACATTTTGAATATGAAATAAAGATTAAAATTGAACAGTTGCGGTGTTGTATGTGTGTACGATGTGAACTCACGACAAGCAAATTCACAAGGCAATGAGGTGATATATTAAAGAAAAATATATTCTGGATGTCTGATATTTGCTGTCACACCCGCAATTCAGACTTAGGCGGTGACACAATCTTCCCCTCATTTCGTTTCTATGGCAAAATACAAATACAAAGACATTCCCAGTCATATTTGTGTTGTCCTTTGACACCGCAATCATTTGAACACGTAGCTTAGAAATCACTGTAGTAATCAAGTGCCATTCACGTCTCACCTTGTCTATTTGGATCTATAACCTTTCGGATAATCACATCCCTCCATCAGAGATTTTGACAGTCGACGTGACTCGGGTTCTTTGAACCACACCCAGAATCACAATGTCTGAACTCTCGGCGGATAGCACAACTTAACCCCCGAGGTCTTCATTTAGACAGTGATTGAAATTCGCTTCAAGCAGTTCATTGTGAGTTTGCGTGAGAGGAATTTTTGGAGGTCATGTCCGACGTCATGCGACACGTTAGTGATAAGATCATTTTCCCGGTGGGAGAATCGGATGTTTCTCTGTCGCTAATGGTTTCGGTCTCGCGATAACATCATCTGAAATCTCGCGGGAGCACGGAGATCTCGCGGGAACATGGATTTCTCGCGGGAACAAGGAGATCTGACGGGAACTCAGGCTTGTGTTCTTTATCATCATCATCGGTCGACGTGATCACACATGTTCGCACATGTTTACACACGATGGGGTTATACCACCCCTTACGGGTTGACATACCGTTCTTACATCTTTATCGTCTCGTAACACAGTATTTATCCGCGACCCCCGTCCCTAAAAATAGTTAGGGTTAAAATAGTGCACCGCAGTACTTGCAAAGGGCATAGTTATTCTTCCGTGCACAACAGCGAGGTGGAATCTGTATGAGTGGATTACGTTGCCTCTTCGGCCTGCAGGAATTTGCGCTTTGATACTTTTACCGGCACTCCCTGTACGTGCGTCGTCTGTAGTTTCATGACCTCCGCTGAGGTCAAATAAAAGTGTCTATTACACAGAAACGAGCCGATAAATCTATGCTCATTTTCTAACAGTTGTCTATTGAACCCTGAACTTAATTCTAAATACTAAATTCTTGTAAATTGTATCTGCACCCTACTATAGGTTTTGAGTCGTCGAACCACCTCACTTTAAGGTCCTTAACCATGTAAATCCCCATTGGCGAAAAACCAGTGTTCTGAGACCTTTATTCGGTCCGGATGAAGTACCCCTGATGGTGGCAGGTAGAATAGACTTCTGGCGCTCCACGCTTAAGTGCTTCTATGATACGGATGAAAGTCATTAACGTCTTATGGGAAGAAATCCGTAGCCAGAAGCCCTCCATGGATAACGTCATGAAAGGCAAATACAGATCTTGGCAAGGACGCAGACTTTTTGTCTCCTAAATATCAGGAATTACACAGTCACTGAGCATAGTTCACATTTAGTTTATTCTTATATGATATATCAGTAAAGTATGGTCATAGCTTTGGGTATTATCGCAGATAGCCTCTACCAGACTTCGTGGATCGGTGGTCTAATTGTAGAAATTGGACAAATAGAGTCTATAGTACGCTAGGGGAGTTAGGCCGGCCAGAAGAGTACGTTTCCTCACCGTGGTGAGGATAATGATTCTACCGATCCACGGAGCCTGGTAGAGGCTATATCGCAGATTCAATGGCGTCTAATGAACATCTCCGGCAGCTGACAAGTGACCTTTTGAAATAGTACTAGCAATGGAATTAACCACAGGTAAGCAAAGATATGGACGGATGCAAGTTCTCGGAGGAACACAAATGAAATATTATCACAGTTCACACAAGAGGTACACCATTTTTGAATAGATTTAAGTGCCTTATGTATTGTACGTTGTGTAACCAGTATTGAGTTTATAGTGTATAGGAGAATTCTTGTACACAACCAGGTTAAACTTATTTGCTTACGTTTCGGTGTCTATCATACACCTTCCTCAGAGCTTCTGACTGGAGTTCTGCTTCTCAGCTCTGAGGAAGGTGCCTGATAGACACCGAAACGTAAGTACGTAAGTTTAACCTGGTTGTGTACAAGAGTTTTCCTATATTCTACCAACCTAATGAAACTATTTTCGGAAGTATTGAGTATACTTTGGATTTCTTTTTCTTGACAAATCTTATTATTGAGTTCATATCTTCACCAAGGTATACCAATCATCAATTTCATTACCATCGTAATTCCATTATCACAGCCCGGCCTGGGGGTTTGTGGGAACAACAAAACGTATGATATAAAAGACAGAAAAAAACATACTCAACTTCAAAAGAAAAAGAATTATTCGTGAGATTAATTTGGGTATAATTCTTGAAATGCTCTTTAATTTTTAGGTCCCGCAAAGAGTACAACCGGGCCCTGGTTCGGAAATGCGAGAAACTGATATTTCTATCAATTTCTTTCATGTGACTCGCAGGATTTAAAGGAGAAAGAGAGAACTGGCGGAGAGGGAACACTATTGTGGTCAAAACACACGTCTTCGATAAGGAGCACATCCAGACATTTGACGGTGCAATACTTCTGCTAAGAAACCCTTACAGAGCCATCCAGGCTGAACATAACAGAAGACTTGCGGGACATACGGGGCTAGCAGGGGCCAAAAGCTATTGGACACAAGGTATGTGGGGGCATTCGCCATTTAACTATTCTATTTCCGTAAATGTGTCTGTCTTCAAAGCCAAGTGTTAATATCTTATTAAGGGAGAAACTGACAAACCTGTGTTTTATTGGCCTGTTCTCGTGTACGAATATATCGTTTTCTGTGTGACAGGAAGCTAAGTGTAGCTCAGAGTTGAAAAAATTAACAATTCATCAAACTTGCAATTGAGTGACAACTGACATTCCAGGTCAAGGAGTCAATGGTCGAGACTACTAGTTCGCGGGGTTGTCCTTATTTTCCATATTTTTTTCGTATATTTTCCATATGCTAGCCACGTTTACCGTAGAATAATAGGAAGTCATTAATGTATAAATGTAATTAATGCTAATCAAAAACTTCTTTGCATAGCTAATGAACTTCAAACTCTGAAATGAATTGAAATACTGCTAGAACTTAGCTATTACAGTTGTCATCGATATAGGAGTTAAGTTTCCTACTTCTCTTTTGTTTGTCTCGTTGCAGAATGGGTGGGCTTTGTGAAAGGAGGTTCCCAAACCTGGGCGAACACCGCTCTGGAATGGATCAAACACTGCAAGAGACTATTCGTCGTTCACTACGAAGACCTCCGAAAGGACCTGATCGGCCAGATCAAGAGAATATTACAATTTCTGGAAGTACCCGTTTCAGAGGAGAGACTTCTGTGCGTGGAGACAGATAAAGATGGGAAATTTAAACGAAGAAGACATCTTGATTTTGATCCATATAAAGCGGAAATGCACGAGGCCATTGATATCTACATCCGGTCTGTTGGAATGGCGCTACAGCTGAACAACCTAACGAAAATTCCACAGGAATATTTCCCAGACGAACATGTTTAGAATTGAGAACTTGTCGTTATATCATATCATAGCTTATATGTTGAGATGTTTATTTGATAAGTGGGTATTACACTGGGCTGTGCCGGATTGCGCAAAGCGACGTTCGCAAAGCGGCGCGATTCGTCGCCTGAAATTATTTTGATGTTTTAAACGTGCAATTCTCAAAACGTCGAAATTTATGTATTTGAATTCCGTTAGAAAACCGTTAGAAAATTTGTTCTTTATCTCTGAAATTCGTTGAGTAATCTTTCGAACCCAGCAGTGCCGCACTGATGCCCCAAGTGCAGTGAGATACCACCCTTAGCAAATGCCGGAAAGAACGCTAGAGAAATGTCTGGTAAAAGGCAAATCTGTACTTTCCTAGCGCAGTTTGGCGCAGCGTGGTGAGATGACCACTTTAAAAACCAGTTTCCGATATCTGAAAGTTATCTGTGTATATTTGACAATCAATATTTTCGATGTTATATCGTCGTGTTGTGTGGATATAAAGAGACTCAATATCGTAAAACGAGTCAATCGTTGAAATAGCCGTGTATAATCGCCGGACCTTGCAGCTATAAAACTCCAGGAAACCGATACTAAGCTCAAAGTAATAGCATAGGAACCCATAAAGATTCAAATGAATGTGTTAAGTTTTCATCTATACACATTGGACCTGGACAGAAGGTTTTTAATTTTCCTCATACTATTGTCCTTACTTCACAAGTTATGAAACTGAAAATAAATTAAATTCATGATCGATGATTTGCATGTCTTTGATTCACATGTATTAATTCCAATGATCGTACGTTTCTTTGTTTTCCCAACATCTATATACTCAACTATCAAATATCGTGGCTTCCACATTTTCTTAAGTTTACAGATCACAAACAGACAAGAAAACTGACCTTCTTGGCGAAAGTAAATATCTGTATACGTATAGAATAAGGTAGGAAGAAAATGTTACGCCTGAAACAACAAAATGCACAAAACGTAAGAAAATTCGTTCTTTATCTCTGAAATTCGTTGAGTCATCAACGAACCCCGCAGTGCCGCACCGGTGCCCCAAGTGCAGTGAGATACCACCTTAACTCTACGTTTTGTCCACTGCTTATAAAAGCAGACGTCATTAATTTTCAGAGGGTTTCGTCTGCTCTTTGTGATATTACCTCTGGTTGCTGAAATGTCAGACGTGTCACGCCGAAGGGCGGTAAAGAAAATGCCACGGCTTTACGTACTTGCCTCCCACCAAAGCCCCCAAATCCTTTCATAATGAAACCCTGAGCCGAAGTCCAATAGCCTCAAGGCCCATGGTAAAATGGGGATTACTGGCTGAAAATTGCTGCCCTAACTATAAAATGGTATTCTCGTCTTTCAGACACGTATGGACGAAAGTCGATGCTTATATGGCTTGGAAAACATGAAGTATTAGTCATAAAAGTATTGGCTGGAAATGTTTTGTGGGCCTTCTGATACAAAGGAAACGCTTTAGTGGTTTATATAATGCAATGATACACATGTAAAATCAAGAACAGGACCAATATCATATGGCTACATGTTCCCTATTTTTAGAAACATTCGGTAATGCGTACACTGTTTGACATGATGTAGTTCCTTCCATGTAGATTTGTCAACACCAAAATGATGCTGCAATACCTTTGGATTTAACAGGATAAAACATTTATTTTGTAAACAAACAACTTTCCAATCAAATAAGATGATTAAAAAACATGCTTTATGACTGAATGCAAAGCAAAGCATTGATATACAGGAAAAATGAAATATCTAAATAAACTACATGTGAAATTACAATTATCATTTTTTTTTACTTCAGCTATTTCATGGGTTTGACGTCTGTGTGTATGATTGGATTTAAGTGAATTGGGCGTTAATACAGAGTAGAGTCCTCTTACAATATAAAATACATATTCAAGGCAATCTAAGCAATATTACAGCGTAAAAAATGAAAACATGCTGGATAAGGCAATCTGTATAATGTTCACATCTACTGCACTGTATTCCCAGATTTACATCATTATTTCATCATTTGAGCGGTTAAAAACGGCCCAGAGACAAGTCGCACCAAGATACTCCTTGTCATTGAAACCCCCCAAAATTAGGTCTTAATCAGGAATCCTCGGGCGACTTGTTTTTGCGCCGTTTTTAACGGCTCACTTTATGAAATAATGATGTAATTGTGCTATAATAGCGCATTAGATGTCAATATCATACAGATTGCCTTATCCAGATTATTTCCACTTTCAACTATCTAATATTTCTTCGGTTAACGTCCGACCATCTTGGCAAATGTGTACCGTGCCGTGAATTATCTGACTGTCCGTCAGACACATACGCACCACTGGATACCCTTCATATCTCTTGACCGTGACCCTTCCACCAGCCCTGTACAGCTTTGCCATTGATGTATAACTGTGAACGAGACATGCTACATTTTCTGCAAGACTGGCAGATCAAGGGTCTTTGAAGGGCAAGTTTTACCACAGAGCCATCCGGAATGACGCAGTGCAAAATGTTAACGGCGCAGATATATAACACAGTAAAGGTGGTATCTCACTGCACTTGCGTCACGTTTGCGTCACTGTGGGGTTCGAAAGATACTCAACGAATTTCAGAGATGAAGAACAAATTTTCTTACCTTTTGTGTTTTGTCGCCTTCTAAGTCATACTTTTACGTGTTAAGCAATATCTAATTGGAAAAAAAAAACAGTAACGCAGTGAATGAACCCCGCAGCGACGCCAGCTTGACACAATTGCGGGTAGAGTGCACCTTAAGGGTGGTATCTCACTGCACTTGGGGCACCGTTGCAGCACTGCGGGGTTCGTTCACTGCAGCACTGTTGTGTTATGTTCTCCGATCTTTTATAATTCAGATATTGTGTCATACGTAAACGTATGACTTAGAAGACGACAAAAGACAAAACGTGAGAAAATTCGTTCTTTATCTCTGAAATTCGCTGAGTAATCTTTCGAACCCCGCAGTGCCGCACTGGTGTCCCAAGTGCAGTGAGATACCACCTTTAGACCTCTCCATTGAAAACCATGTTAAAATACACTTAAATAAGGCTCTAGAAAAGTACTAACCCCAATTTCGATCTTAAATTCTTCTCCACCAGAAAGTCAGAAGAGTCATCTTTGTAACCATTGAAAACAGGGTGTTGATCGGCTCAAAAAGAGACCCCAGTTTTCTCCTGATACCACCGGTATGACCCGACAACTAAAATCCTTTCGCAGGCGAACTAAGCTGCTGAACTTAACTGAGCAAATTTTGACCAAAATGGGAAAACTAAGACCCTCCATATTCCTTTGAACCCTTAAAGTTTCCAGAATGGGCCAAAATTTACAAGGAAAAAGAGGATTTTGAAGGAGTTCAGGTAGCTCTGTAATCGTATTCCCATTTTGTGCCTTCTATTGCACAACTCAACTATGACGTCTGCACTTAATGTACCGAACGAGCACCAGACACGGCGTGTCATATGATACGTCAGTTTTCATCTGTGACAAGGTTATCTTGTCTCGACAACGTACACAGGAATTACTACATTGTAACAAGTGTGAATGCCGTGAATGATACGGTATTCGTTCGTTCGTTCGTTTGGACCTTGCAGTGCCTATAGTGGCACATAAGTCCGCAGGTTTCTTGATGTTTCAGTGGCAAGGTATTTTTTACAGGGAGGTGTTGCTAGCCCTTTCCCTTAAACGTCCTTTTCGAACACTTGAAGGACTAGTGCAGCTCCAATTGAGAAGGATTGAACCAGGGGCCCCCAGTTAGCCAGAACCCTTTCCACTAGACGACGATTGCGTTGCGCTCTCACTGCGACCCAAAACACAGCATACAGAACACACATAGCGTGAAAACATTTGTTGTTTTATACAATTCATCAAGCGATCTGTCAAATTTTAGGTCACAGAGTGAGCTCGTCGAGAGCACCGTCCTAGTGGATATGGGGTCTGGCATCTACAAAAATTAATTTGAACCAGTTGAGCTACAGGGACATCCCCTATATGACGATGCAGTAATATACACAATTCCGTGCATGGAACCATTTTGCCGAAGACATCTGGGGTTTCCCTCCCTTTATCCTATAATGAGTTTCGTCTTACTCTAACGGATGTGATCCGTTGTCGGTCTTTATACTTCTCCAAGTAGATGAATGTTCCGGTTTGACTGGAGAGAAATCTCCAAGGAGACAGTCTGTCTCAGCCGCAATCATCCGAAAACCTAAGACGGACGAGCTAGAAGGTCCCTCGCGTCGTCTTTTTGTTGTCGCTGTGCTTTGAAAATGACACTTGTGCGTGCAGTGGAAAATCGAATTGATGTCTTTATACAAAAGCTGTAATTCGAATACGCAGCGTTATGGGTATTTACCGATGCGGTTTGTCATGTGCTAACTCGGTGATTTATTAAACCTCTTCAAGAACATGACAATCTTAAGATGCACTCAGGCATATTCAAGGCGTACGGATCCCCGTGGATTTTTCTTTGAGAAACAAGACATTATGACAGACATTTCGGATTTCTTAAACACATAACACATCTCCTTCGAGAAGTCTTGAAGAAGGTAGATGCACAGACATTATGTTTTGAAGACCGAGAGATACTGATATTTAAATATTGTGAATATTTTAGACGCATCTAATTGTTTGTCTGTACTGAAGAGACAGTAATGACGGGAAGTCAAAGGCTTTTTTATAATCAACTATGAGACCAGAACAACTTTTCACAGTTAATTCTTTGAGCAAATGTAACACGTTATTGTACAACCCAATGTGCATTCTCAGTTCATATCTTGCTTTCAAGCCACTGAGTAAGTATATAGGTGTCGAAACGAAACCATAGCATGTCCAGGACAAAAGATAGAAAAACTGAAAATTCTGCTGCAGTACCAAGGTCACACGCAGTTAGCCCAATATTGACCCTGACCTTTGTCTTCCTAATCTCTATCTACATACCAAATATCATTACAATCTATCCCGAGGTTTTAAAGTTATGTTAACTGCAAATATTCGGAAACACAAACTACATACACAGACAGACAGACAGACGCACAGACACACTAAAACTCCATTTGTCATAAAGAGATAACGTTACTACTAAAGACAACACCCCTTGATACCGATACGTGCAAATTTACTACATGACAACTGTGAGACACGTTCGCGCGGTAAATATCAAAGGGTAGCGACGTCATCACGGTCCAAGGCCCGCAAGGTAACCATGTCACGAACATAATGATTAGATTTATCATCGCGCTCCAGGGTTCGTGCTCGGGATGCGATATTGACACGCTCCTGCGAAATAACCCAAAATCGAAGCCGTGAAAATACACGGTAAGATACGTGCCTTAAAGGCAACCTAAGCAATATTGCAGCTTAAAAAGGAGAAACATTCTGAATAAGGCAATCTGTATAATATTTACATCTACTGCACTGTATTCCCACATTTACATCATTATTTCATTATTTGAGTGGTTAAAAACGACACAGATATAAGATGCACGAGGATATTCCTTATTATTGGAACCCCCCCCCCCCCCAAATTAGGCCGTGATCAGGAAATCTCATGCGACTTGTTTCTGCTCCGTTTTTAACGGCTCAATTTATGACAAAATGATGTAAATATGCTAAAACATTGCATTGGATGTCATTAGATAATATTATCCGGAATGCCTTTTCTAGATTATTTCCACTTTCAACGATCTAATATTGCTTAGGTTGCCTTTAAATTTACAGCATCACGTATTCTATCCAATAGGACTTATACCGGTACATACTATAACTGTTTGTAGCGCTAGTTTGTAGCGCTAGTTCACCTTTATTCGTGGAGTAACCTATACCCGTTGTTTTTGAAAACTTGGTGCAGAGATTAAGGCATCTGTAAATGCAGGATAACTTCAGGGCAAAATAAATATCAGTACAGTGTATATAACACTATGTATACTTCTAAACGTAAATGCAGTCGCTGTATTCTCTGTCACATTCAATGTCTCATCAAAGAGAAAAATCACACAATGATATGGTGAGAAGTGTGAGAATACAGGGTACAATCGTCATAAGGTAAAATAAGTGCCATTGTAGCACCACGTATGCACCTTAATCGAAATGCATCTTTGCATGCCCTGTCACATTCATCGTTATATTGGGGGAGAACGAAATTAAGGAATGTCACGAAAAGACTTGTGAAAACGCAGGGCAGAATACGTGTCGTTACAACATCACGTACGTAGTTATATGCTTCCCAACGAAAATCCAGCCGCTGAATTTGTTGAGTGCTATAAGCAGTGATAAGAGTATACATCATTCTTATTTCAAAATCTCTAGTATGACAGTCTGGAATTAATCTCACGACTGACCTAATGCAAGGCGAACTCTCTAAAGCTAAGGGCACAAAACCACCGTACGTGCAAATAAGGCCATGTTGATTTGATTATATGGATGACATCCTCCGGGAACTCCAAACTGATGCGAGCGAGCGAATAAAAAAAAAGTTTGGCCAAAAAAAAAAGTTGCCTTCAGTATGAAATCAAAGTGGTCAGGAAGGTTGAACATAGGACTAAACACACATAGTATGGTATACCATGATCCACTGGACCTGAATTTTCTGTACTGGTACCTCCACCAACCAACAATAGATTTTTTTCTTTCCGTCCTTTCACATCTTATTCTTTGACTTTAGATTCATTTTGGCATTCTATATATGGCATTAGTTATCTGTTTTCTGATACTTTTTTTTCAATCTACGGAATATTTGTGCTCATTTTACAGCTGCTTTGCACAATTTATTGTGTGGTCGGAAACTTTTTTTTTTTTTGGAAATGGCCGAAAATTGGTGCGAGCGCGGATGTCATCCATATAATCAAATCAACGTGGCCTAAGTGCAAATAAATGTGTATATGCACGACAAAGGAAGTGTCTATACGTCTAGAGAATGCATGGGTAGGGTCTGCATGGGTTTATTAGTCAGTGTCATATTGTTTTATAAAATATACATCGCATAATTCACCACAACTGGAATCCCACAAAAGGTCGGCTGGTTATGTATTCATTGATATGTTTTCTATTGGAAAATAACACTCCCTTCTAGAGTGGAATACCCCTCTAAGTTTATAGGTGTTTGCTGTGCGCTCATTTTGAATCCTCCCTTAATCGATGAGTAGCTATCGTTGCTGTATTGTAAATCCATCATGACTTTTCCTAAGATATTGAATATCAAAGTAGCCATAGGCACAAAACGGCATAATTCTGAAAATCACAATGCAAGTCAAAAAAGACAATAAAATCAATGTGGATTTAAAACTGAAAGTGAGAATATACATATACTTTGATTACTTCGAAGATATAAATGCAAGTACCCTTCTTAAATGTTTACTACAAAGAGAAATACCCTTACTGTACCGTGATTTGATATGCTTGTAAGTACTGTTTGTATTATAGCATGAACTTATAACTGATACATGTACAGTATTAGCCTTCCCTATTCCCTAACTGGGACCTTCTAATTAACTAGATAATCAAAACTATCCAACTTCTGCTACGGAGTATGGTTCCGCATATTAAGGTTTTCCAATTTCACATCAAAACCTTATAACTATCATTGGAGAAAGGCTTTCCGATCAATGGACGGGAATCAAGGTAATTTTGTTCTTAATGGACTAATCTAAGCTACCGTTGAAGGCGCCCTGCATGCGGGCAGGGTGAAAGAGGCCGGGTCTAGGGGGACTTTCCTCTGACGTGAGCCCTTTTGGACCTTTACAATCTAGCCTTCAACAGTTGACATCCACGCAAACGGATTAAAATTTGATGAGCCTAAAGACAAGCGTGCGCAATCGTTCCTTTTGAGTGTACCAATTATATACGATAGAGTCCCTCCGCGGCCAATTTAGACATCCCCTCTTCTCTGCCCACTGTCTTGAAAAATCTTTGAGTAATGGATGCACGACAGAGAAAGTTTTCATCTTCAAGTAGAGTTCGTCGTCCTTTCAACGATGTTGGACTCAGGGCTCGAAATACTTTTTTTGCGTACCTGCACTGGTGCAGGTAACATTGCTCCAGAGAAACTTTACCTGCACCAGATAAATTTTACCTGCACCACTCTGCATTTAGGAAGTATGGATCATAATAGAATTGCTGAGGAACCACTGCTATTTTTCTTTTATACTTGATAGGTGGTAAACGTCAATGCAGCTAATAACAATCCATATACACCTACATAACAGAAATTATTTATGTATAAGACCCTTTACATGGGCGAGTGCAGGTAAGGTGCAGGTAGACACCAGAAATACCTGCACAGCTCCAATTTTACCTGCACTAACCTACATATGCAGGTGGTATTTCGAGCCCTGTTGGTGATACGCTTTGGCGAATAGCGTAACTTTATACTATGTCGTTGCAAACCGTCAAATATCCTCATCTGTCTTTCGAATGAAGAGCGCACTTCATCTTTTCAGACGGATAACAACTTTTCATCAAGCGAACATCATCAATCTTTAACAGTCGTACGTCAGCAAAAGTAGTCCTTCAAAGAATATGATGTACTAGATAGATAGGCCATGCCAGAAGACACCGCTATTTACTGGCTACTTAAGCTTGCAAATGGTGCTTTCTAACTCCGCCCAGAACTTGTTGCTGCCAGCCGTTTGAAGAGTAATTTTCCGATTGGCTATCAGGGAAGCAAGTACCAAGCGCTTCAGGAGTGATATGCGAGGAGCGACGCTATCACTACGCAGAGGATAGCACTTACCGTAGGCTATCAAGCGCTAATGGACCGGTCATGGCTGTCACAAAAATGGTTACTCGAGCGATGATTGAGGTGCACGTTCCCGCTTCGAACGGGAGTATAAGTGGCAGGTAAGCCTCGTAGATGGGGGAGCACTTTTGCTCACATCAGCGGATCGCGTGAAGTGTAGAGATAGAGCGCTGCCCGCACCATTCTGTTGCCTTCACAGTGAAGCTAAGGGCACAACCCGCCGTACGTGCAATTTGTCCGTAATTTTTTGGGGGAGTTCACGTCCGCCACGTATTTCTGAAAACGTTCAGGACGTACAGTGCACGCGCGTCGCCCGTACTGGCTCGTACGGGGGGCGAATCCGCAGCCCGATGGCGCACAAAGTTTTGCCTGCACGTAAAGTTATAAACGTATATCGAAAACTTCTACAATACCTGTAAACCAAGATACATTTACATACAAATACATTTGTAAACATTCAAACATTTTTTTTTGTATCAGTTTGTGGCGTTGACTTCCTTTCACCCTACTTTAGTAAATAAATTCAGTTTCATCATATTGCGGTCTCCGACTGAGTCTTCACGCTGCAATAGCGACACCTAGCGGCAGTCAGAAGTAGAACCAGAAAGTATTGCATTGGGGGAGGAGAAAGACAGCCACTGAAACGTTGGCTAAGCACATGGCAATTTGAAAAAAATCTAAACACACGAGGGGCTAGTACTTGGCCGAGCCACAAGGGTCCTCTTAGCATGCACAGTTGTATTCCGCTGCAGTGGATTTTCAGTACCAGACCAAGCCACACACACACACACAATTTTAGTGGCACGGTACCAGTGACGCCTTCATTCAGAATCATGCTGCTATGTGCCCTATACAGTGGCACTGCAGAAGTGATGTGCACATTGAAAATCACGTGGCTAAGAGTCCTATACGGTGGCACTGTACAAGGGATGTCTACATTGTAAATCATGTGGTCCTACAAGTGACCATGATGTCTACTTTGGACATAATATGCTGTTCTTCTACATTGTACGGTTTTGTACGTCGTTCTGATGGTCTCATCAATACAGTTAGCATGAGTCTCTCTCACACATGTTGTACAGCCTGGATGTAACTGTTGTTGCTTGCGAACGCGTGCCATATATTGGTTCACTGGACAACCCACCAGGTAGAGTTACAGTGCGTCCTGAGGTACTGAGGTTTGTCAAGTTGTTTTCCGGTGACGTGTACAGCCTGGATGACGTAATGACTGGTTTTGAGTACCTGCCATATATGGGTTCACTCGCCGCGTCATCAGATTCAGAAGCCACTTGGAGACCATAAGTTAAACCTTCGTCAGTACAAGTGTTCGCTGAGTTAACATAATTCGATGACACGTACAAACGGGATGAAGAAATTGGTGCTTGGGAATTGCCGTGCATAATATTAGATTCCACACGGTGATTCTCGATGAGCGGAATCGTTGGGTATCCGTGATTTGAGACAGTACCTTCTCCAGTTGCATCTTCCGGAGTTTGGGTTGCATCTTCTGGAGTTTGGTTTGCATCTTCCGGAGTTTGGGTTGCATCTTCCGGAGTTTGGGTTGCATCTTCCGGAGTTTGGGTTGCATCTTCCGGAGTTTGGGCTGCATCTTCCGGACTTTGGGTTGCATCTTCCGGAGTTTGGGTTGCATCTTCCGGAGTTTGGGTTGCATCTTCCGGAGTTTGGGTTGCATCTTCCGGAGTTTGGGTTGCATCTTCCGGAGTTTGGGCTGCATCTTCCGGACTTTGGGTTGCATCTTCCGGAGTTTGGGTTGCATCTTCCGGAGTTTGGGTTGCATCTTCCGGAGTTTGGGTTGCATCTTCCGGAGTTTGGGTTGCATCTTCCGGAGTTTGGTTCACATCTTCCGTAGTTTGGTAGTAATGGTAGTAATGTAGAACTTCTTCCTCAGCGCCGCGGTGGTAGAGGGAGTTCACTATTGGTGGTGTGATTTGACTGACTGCTAAGGGTCCCTGATTGACAGCTCCTGCAATATGATTGACAGCTGGGTTTCCGTGGATAACAACTCCTGCAAAGATACAGTGTATGATGAAATATATACAGTATGAACTGTTTATTCCAATCACTGGCACATTTACATAATCTGTGCATTTTGACTTTCACCTTCAACAAACTATTTGCCACAATTGAAGAATGGCATTTTTATATTGATTATGCAAATGTCATCAACATAATTAATTCAATGACGGTATTCTATTATCAAGTTATACAACTTTATTTTGTATGCGGGAAGCTCAAACTTTGGTAGAATTTCAAGTTCTAGTATTGAAAACAATGTACAGTTTCCTAATATCATCAATTAAGCAAGAAAAGTCAGTGGACTAATCTACTTGCATGCTTATTATCATTGATATCATTGATGTCTATGTCATTTCTTTGTAATCCTCTTCGGATGATTAAAAAAAAACGGCTCTGCAATTCCAAATTAATTCCTAACATATAGGTTTTACTGCAGTACCAAAACCAAACACCAGGTAGCCCAGAAGTGACCAACACCTACTTCTTTTCCATCGTCTTCCCACATACCAAATATCAGCACGATACGTGCATAGGTTCTAAAGCTATGCACACACATACAGACATACACACCTGAAAGAATCCATATTTATGCATGGTGGTAATCTCCTAATGTTGTAAACTTGTAATATAAGACCGTCTCTGTGACCCAATGATATCGTTATAACTAGAAAGTAAAATCGGACATAAGAATTTTCTCTTACACAACCAGTTTTTCTCACCTGCTGACGTTTCGATGTCTGTCAGACATCTTCCTCAGAGCTTCTAACTGGAGTTCTGCTTCTTGCCGCTATATGTAGCCGATGTAGGTGGCGCTTTAGCGGCAAGAAGACTATCCCAAACGTGGCTGAGCTTGTACCCCCCTTGAAAAACTGGTTGTGTAAGAGAAAATTCTTATGTCCTATGTTCTATCAACCTGATGAAATTATTTTCGGTAGAAAGTAAAATCATATGCTTGAATTAATGTAATTTCAGACACGGTATCTCAAAGACAATGTATAAAATCACATGCATTTTAGACTGACAGATTGTAGTACGGTAGTATTTTGATGTAATATAACTTTTTTATGATATATGATTGAATGGTAATGTATAATTGTAAATGATCTATACAGCATTTTGATATAAATGGTATTGGAAGGAAGATTTCGACACGTTTCCTAATAAATAATCACTAGAATTACCACCGGATTCCTAGTAATAAAACAAACAAACCCATGTTGGCTTCTGGGCGGTGGTGGTGGCAGTGTTTCATAGTCCCGACTAAGCAGAAGATGAAGATCAAACCCAGGAAGCTACAAGCCAAGAAGCTTCCGATTACGATGACGGGGATGTAGAGAACAGGAAACGCGTCATCTTCCTGTTTCCTGTTACTCATGGACTGGGTAGAAGTGTCATTGTGTTGTCGCTCACTTTTAGCCTCATCAGTAGTGGCCATGATAGTTTTTGTGGTCGGCTTGGGTTGTTCACAACCCGTAAGGGTATCTGTAATATTGTTATGCTCAGTTGGTTTTGGTCTGTTGTCATAGCGGGGACTTCCTTGAGGGACGCTGGTTCCCATAGATTGAGACTTGCCAGCAGTGACTTCACTCTTAGCCTGAACCGAAAGGGCCATGGTAGCTTTCATGGTCGGCTGGTGCGGTCCACATGGCAGCTGGGTTGACACGTTTGATAGCGACAGCCGGTTCAGTTCAGCCGGGGTGCGACAGACTGTACCTTTCAGGTTGCAATTGCCAAGATAACAGGCCGAACATGATAGGCAACAGAGCACTTTGCCTTTCCCATTACAGGCCTGTAAACACGCCATCTTGTCAATCAGCCAAAAGAGGTCGCAGTCACAGTGAAATGGGTTTTCCTTGATATACCACGCAGTCACCTGTGGCAACCCCAGTTCGTTCTGAGACAGCGACGTGAGTTCGTTAAAACTTACATCAACGATTGTCAGCTCCGGCAAATACTCAATGACGCTTTCCAGTTGCACGTACCGTAGTCGGTTTTCATTTAAATGAAGTCTACGCAAACGTGGCAGAGCGCGCAACGACGTCCATGAAAAGGATTCAATAGAGTTCCAGCCAAGGTCCAATGTATGTAATTTTGGTAGTTGAGGCAAGTTGGTTACTTTTCTGATGTTATTGGACCTTGCAGAAAGACGTTTGATGGACGCATTGGACGGTACATCATCCAGAATCGTGACACGGTCTTGATGATCACAATCAACCACTGGCTTTCGCATGTCACATTTTGCTGACAGACAAGAGCTAACCGACCACAGAGATCCCAACGCAAAGAGCAGCAACAATTCACTTACTTTCATTCTAAACGGGCCGGGTGATCTTCCTTTTTTGTCACTTCCAATGACTTCGCTTCAGATTACTAAAATGGATTTTTCAATGTTTACCCGTTGTTGTGTTCGCCACAGACACAGATCAAGCTACGGTAGTACATGCAAGAGTGAAATTGAATACATTCTGTCTCAACCAGAGGTTTAAGTACAGTGTCATATCTTTAATACAACATTTCTGCACGACGTGGCATATATTGAATGTCATTTCCCCTCCCCTCCTTCCTGACCAATCTGAAGACAAGGAAATCTTACATGAGTTCTCTGATTATGGTACGTGATGGTATCTAGTGACGTCTGTTTTGTCACCAGTCTGCAGCGTGACATATCATCATCATCATCATATCGTTCCGTGCCAGTACTGCAGCTAAGCCATGTGACATATGAAAACGAGGTATGATATAACTTCCTGAGGGTAAGCTTTCCACAAAGAATTCATAATAATAATAATAGTAATCATGATAATGATATCAAGTTAATGATCGATAAAGGAATATATTATGTACTCCTTAGTATACCCTTTTCCTTGATACATTTTCTGAACGTTTCTTTTTTAACAGACCTTTACGTAAACATTAAAAAAGCATAAATAAAAAAATCTAACTGAACTCATACTTTGGTATAGCCATATTTAACCTTCTATGGCATTTCCTCTTGTTTAAAACACGGCACAATAAATGCAGAAATGTTCGTGGTTTTCGCGGTGACCACTTCACCGCGAACGTAAACCACCGCGAACATTTTTCTATTATGGTATTAGACTGCAGTCCATGGTGTTACCGCGAACTTAAATCCACCGCGAAAAGTCCCTTTCCCGCTACTGCGAAATCAAATCCCCGCGAACATTTACAGTATCATCATAGAACTCATCGCTCATCCCAAAATTATGAACTACACGTCCTCTCTGGGTTGGACTAGTCTGCATCTTTTGTTATGTATTGTACGTTAAACTTTGTGGATTCATCACAAAATATATTCAACAACAACAGCTACAAGTTTTTTTGGGAAAAAAATAACAGAAGAACAGACAATCTGATCCATCTGCCTTCTTTGAGAAATGCACTTTCACGCCCCCGCTTCAAGACCAATCTGAGATGAAGTCTGAAAACATGACTTGGCACGGATGAGTTTTCTGATGACAGTACGTGACGGAGTCTAGCGACGTCTGTTTTTTTTACCAAGTCTACAAATTTTCACATAAAAAAAAAGAAACATGAAAACAAATGACACATTTTCCCATGTCAGTGATTAGAATATAATACATTCTAAGTACGGTATTTGTTATATTTTAATTTGGGAACCCGATGCGTTTTGTACTGAATTAATTTCTTTAAACATCTACAGGCAGGTATGGTAATGAAATGAAATGCAATTTTACCAATTTTGGAAAACAGTCCACTGCATGAGTTTTATGATTGTAAGTTTACGTCTTCGTCATGATAAGAAAAAAACACGACTTTGACTGCAATGCTAGATTACTATAAAAAGTGTTGAGATATTAAAAGAAACAAGGCAACACATCTGAATTTGAAGTTTCTTAAAAACATCAATACACGTGGGCAGAGGAACAGACGATTTGATCCATCTGCCGTCTCCGAGACATCAACTTTGGCGCCCCCGCTTCAAGACCAATCTGAGATTAAGTCTGAAAACATGACTTTTCACAGATGAGTTCTCTGATTACGGTACGTGACGGAGTCTAGTGACGTCTGTTATTTTACCAAGTCTACAGATTATCATATAAAACATCTCAGGTAAAATTAAGCATGATCTCCTCAACAGCACATTAATTTCCATGAAAACAACGTTGACGGTAGATGTGATCTCAGTTGCAACAAAGCAAAATTAGTTTTATGTTACAATTTTAAGACTTTATATCCGTACACAACATAAAGCGCTTACCAACAAGCTTTCGGCCAGTCCTCTGATCCTTCTTAAGTTGAAATGACCCAAAACCTAGGACTGAGGACTGATTGAAAACTTGTTGGTAAGCGCTTTATTTTGTGTACGGATATAAAGTCTTAGAATTGTAACATAATATTTACTACCGTCACAGATGAAATTACATTCAAAAATTAGTCTTACTTTTCATTCATTAATTATACCAAACTTTCTATTGGTGTTATTTGACAAATGGAAGTGCAAAGGTCAAATATGAAAACAATAACACATTCTTCCATGCAATAATTAAGATATTATACATTAAGTACGATATTTGGTTCATTCATTAATCAAACCAAATGTACTTATTACTGAATTCATTTCTACAAACATCTGCAAATAGGTATAAATGCACTTTTA
Source organism: Branchiostoma floridae (assembly GCF_000003815.2). Taxonomy (NCBI): domain Eukaryota; kingdom Metazoa; phylum Chordata; class Leptocardii; order Amphioxiformes; family Branchiostomatidae; genus Branchiostoma; species Branchiostoma floridae. The sequence goes on along the minus strand of NC_049989.1, from coordinate 10,340,691 downwards.
CAAATTTAGACAAAACAGTCCATTGATTTTTGTGATTCTAATAAATGCTAAATCCCTAGAAAAAAAGGGATCAGATATTTTAAGAAACAATGAAACAGAGCGAAGTATATCTTACTTTAAACATACAGTCACAGCTCAGACAATCATGACATAACGTTATACACCAGGTGCTTGTATCATAAGGATAGCAACTTTCTTGTTACTGCTTGTGTAATTTAGCGACGGCTTGTCTGAACATAACCCCATATAACATTAATTTAACACAAGCCTTTGTTATAGCATAAAGTCATTGTATGCTGTTGGTTTACATCATTAGTTGCAAGATCATCATCATCATCATCGGTCGACGTGATCAAATGTAGACATGTTCGCACATGTCTACACACGACGGGGTTATACCGCCCCTTACGGGGTGACATACCCTTTCGTAGGCTAATTACAAGACGGGGATGCGCCAGGTCTCCCGTCCGGGTGAATGATGTAATTCACCATGTGGCTGATACGAGACAGAGGTTCGCCAGGCCTCCATCCGGGTGATTTGAAGTGAATCACCAACTCCCGACAGAAGGATTTGCACCAACGCACACCGCACCATCGCACGTGTGGGGGTTCTTTAACGTGCATGGGGTATGGCTCTCCCCATACACGGGACCTCCATTTAACGTCCTATCCGAAGGACGACTCATTTTTCACTTGAGTAAAGTGAGGAAAGTCGTGTAAAGTGCCTTTCCCAAGGGCACAAGACCGGCATCACGGTAGGCGGATTCGAACCGGCGACCTCTCGATCACGGGCCGAATACAATACCACTGTGCTACGCGGCCCCACAAAGATGGTCACACTGGTAGAATCCACAGTGGTAGTATACGTACAGAGAGATTTATAATGTTTTGGCTATGCATATGTTATGTTAGAGATTCAGTTGTAAGCTGTAGTTGACTCAGTCCCTTCTTCTGTTACTTCTTAAACAGCCTTATTCAACTTATGGCTAAAGTAGAAGCCAGTTAATTGCACAACGGATAAATACACATTTTTGACAATTGCACGAAATCCCAAATTCTGTGGTGGTCTGGTCCAGCTAAATAAATTCGCTTTGTTACACCAATCGGATAATTGCACAAAATTCACTGGCATATGGGGTGTGCAATTAAGCGGCTTCTACTGTATATAGCTTTAGCATTACTTCTTCAGGCGATAGCACATTATCATCGTAGTCAGGAAACCCATCGTCCCTGCCATGGTGCTGAGTAAAATGTGTCGATGAGTGATTATCATTCCGTTTGCCATTTTGGATTTACCCGCACCTGAACCGTCGATGGGGCCAGAAGTATTTGTACCTGCGTCCTTGTTATGCTCAGTTAGTTTGGAGCTGGTGTCATGATGAGGGCTCACTTGCACGAAGCTGGTTGCTATTTCCTGAGACTGCCCAGCTTTTGGACTCCCATTTGCTGGGGCCATGGCGGCTCTTGTGGTCGACTGGTGGAGTTCACAAGTCAACTGGGTGGATACGTTCGACAAAGGCAACCGATTCAGTCGACTTGGACTGTTGCAGGCAGCCCTGTTTGCATATTTTGGGTAGTCGGCAACAAAACAGGCTGAACACGACCGGCAACAGGCCTGCCGATCTTTCCCCTTGCAGGCCTGTAAGCACACCATCTTGCCTATCAGCCAGGACAGGTTGCAGTCACAGTGAAAAGGGTTTCCCTCGATCCAGACCGCGGTCACCTGTGGCAACCCCACTTCGTATTCAGACAGCGACGTGAGCTTGTTAAAACTGACATCAACGTGAGTCAGCTTCGGCAAATACTCAATGACGCTCCCCAAACGCACGTACCGTAGTTGGTTATAGTTTAAGTATAAATACTTCAAACATGGCAGAGTCCGAAACGACACCCAGGAAAACGATTCAATGGAGTTCCTGCCTAGGTTTAGCACTTGCAGTTTCGGTAGTTGCGGCAGCTTGGTTACGCTTGCGATGTTATTGAACTTGACCAGAAGTCGTTCAGCGTTGGATGGTATGCCCTCAGGAATTGCAGTAAGTTTCAGAAAATTACAATCAACGGCTGATGTTTGAAAGTAAGAACTGTGCTGTATCTCACAGTTAGCTGGCAGACAATAGCAACCCGACCCCATAGATACCAACGTAGCGATCAGTAACAGTCCACTTACTTTCATTTTTACAGTTGATACTTCGTTTTGGTTGAACAGCAATGGAAGGAACAACCGTAGATGTAAAATCATCCTATGACTTTAACCGATGCTTTCAGATCTGCAGAGTTTGCCAGTGGAAGTGTTGCATCTACCGTTTAAAACAGCTGGCTACTGCAGCACATGTACATGCAAAACCTGAATTTGTCGTCATCTGTCTGAACAAGAAATCTCATCTCTCTGACGTGACGACGTGGGAAGTACATTGTATATTCAAGCCCATGCCAATACATAACTTTGGCAAATCTACTACGTACATTCCTTTGTATAAGGCACGGGAAGAGAAGTCACAGCTTAAGAGAAGAAAACGCTTATTTGTCGTGTGATTTGGTATACTATTACCTGTTTATCGTTTAGTATTCTTTGCAAGTTGGGCAAAAACTAGTTCTTCTGAATCATTCTTCAGTTAGTATCACATTTGGAATCCACACTTACAATATTCCAAAACAGTTACTCCGTGGAGTTCTCTTAACCGGAATAATCCCCTATCACAAATAATGTATAAGGCATCATATTCATAGTACACAATATTAGTTAAATATAATCACTGATATTATCCCATATGCATGTACGACGAGTCACTGAAAACGTTCAAAGGGTTTGCAATACAGACTGTTTATTTCTTTTTGAGACTGAAATGAGATTTCAGACTAGAAACTAACGTAAATTATAAAATAAACGTTTCCAAGCTGCCTGGTAGCTTCACATTGACTCAGCAATTCAGTTCCCAACATGTAGCGATATTGTACATGTAGATTAACCTTATAGACGTTTCTACAATACAGCATTGGAAGGCCACACTAATTCAATTATTTTGTTCACGTTCATTTAAGCCAAAATTGAACAGGAAAGAAAATCTGCATAGGACTTTAATATTCTGTCCCTAAAACGATGTGTACCAAGGTATACACGTTTGCATGTTCTTTTATGTTGAAATTTCTCTTCAGCAACAAATATATCAAATCCTGGAACTTAAACTGGACATTAAAGTGGTGTGTGACCTATCTAATACTTATTTAATATTTTCTATCAATGTGTTCATTTGTGGAAGATTTCACAGCAAGCTTAAGTTTCCACACGTCTTCCACGATTTCAAATAACTTAAATGTATTTTCCGTAATTGTAATACATTGAAATGTTGAGATATGGCATTTCTGACATGTAACGTTACTGTCTTGGTTCTTGAAAGTCAGTCTTTCTAATTGATTCTGCACATTTTAATTCTGCATCTATAGTGACTCTGTTCTGTTCCTTTTTCGAACATACATACTTCACAGTTAAAACACATTTTTTCCACATTAACTGTAGACTTTGATCGGACTCAAATCTAAACTATCATTCCCACCACTTCATTAACATATCTAAAATATCTTTTTTTGTTTTTCCCATGACTATACAGATACCGTGTATTCTTAGTTCACCTTTATCCGCGGGGTAACCTATATCTGTTGTACATGTACTTAAAACAGAGTATTTAGGACTATCAAGTCGACAAACGGTAGTTTCAAACTAGTAATATTCTGAACAAAAGTGCAATTTGAAACCACTGAATGACGACTTGACATCCATAAATAACCCGTTTTCAAGAACAACGAATATAGGTTACAACGCGGATAAAGGTGAACTATCGTTAGCTAGTTTGGAGGTCATAATTATTTGTCATGTTCAGTTCTCTCTGTAACAACATATACTTCTCAACATATACAATTTAAACAAGCACATGACTTTTATATACATTTATCACATAGTCACAACTGTACTTGGTTCCTATTATATTACACATTTTGACATAAAAATCACATTTGAGGTTTCGTAAGTTATAATGTTTTCTTTCAGAATAGATACATCATTATTTCTGACATAGTTTTTTTTAATGACTCAAACACAAATCAAGAAGTTGGAATGATCCAAAATATACATTTACAAAGTTTAACCAAGAGGAGCTGAGCAATTCTGGTTAACTGCCTTCTTTTCTACATGATAGTACTTGCAGCCCCACAATATTTAAATCACATATAGCTATGATTGTACAACATTGTAAAATACCACATACGTTTTCATGATTTGATGACTTGGCCATGCCAAGAAAGCTCAGTGCAGATTTTTTTTTTGTTGCAACCAAGTTATTTATTTTCTAGTAGTAAGGCATGTTTACCTTTATTCATAGGCAACCTATATCCGTTGTTTCATTAAGACAGTGTATTTAGGAATATCAAGTTGAATGACTGTGGTTTCAAATTACAATATTATCAAAATACTGCAATTTGAAAACACCATTTATAGACTTGATACCGCAAAATACACTGCAACGGATAAAGGTTACCGCCAAATAAAGGTAAACTAGCATTACACAATAAGCGACAAAAATAATTATAAGATGAAGCCCATTAAAAGGGTCATAACTAATGTCTATTCTATCGGATATAAGTCTGCTACAGCTGAAGATATTTCTATAACAGAACTTGCTTTATAAAAGCAAAATGGTGTTAAGAAGTCTCTATGAATAAACATTTTGAAACGTCCAGTAGTTGTATAATGTGTATATAATGATTTTTCCATTCTTTGAAACACAAATATCACATTTTTCATCGTTGTCTGTCAATTAGCACAAGGTACATGTGTAAGATGAATTTTCAAAAAAGTCAACTGTAGAGTTTTACACCATAAGTTTTCTAACGAATACTGTAAATGTTTAGCATCAACCTACTGGTATTTTTGCACTGAAATTCATAATATTATTTTGAAATGTATATAATTTGAAGAAACATATAACATTCAGTGATTGTATTCGGTCATTTTTGTCCCAAGTTGCTGGTTTGGAGAACTTTTTAACCATTATATAGGAAGTGTAAATTTGGCTACCTCAATTTACAAAGAAAAGGTCATGATTCTCAATAATTCTATCAGAAAAGTTGTATTATAGCATCTATGTTGAGTTTGCAACTGACATTGTCCTTAACATTTAGTTTACAATGATAATGAAAAATAAGTTAAAATACACAGGAAATACACAGCTCATTTGCAATAAATAACTAATAATACAAAAAAAAGGAAAACAGCTCCAGAATGTGTATGTTTCATCTGTAGGTCTATCCACTGGCCAGTTTCACCGAGTTTGTGACTGTGTACTAGGCTGCCCAGTCTCTTGCATGCTCCGCCCCTTGGTCTCTATGGGAAGCAGCAAACAGGCAATGGCAGCCAGAACACAAATGGTGCCGTACACAGACACAGTCAGGTAGATGGAAGATTTCAACATCACCTGTGGTTTGTGGGAAAGGAATTATGATGAATGTTAATACTGCTTTTTTTTGCAAGCAAAATTAACATCATGCAGGCATCACATTGTTTTTGAATTTGTTTCCAATACTGGAGTCACATCCAATTCTGTGCCTACGACAACTATTATAGTTTTGCCTCCCAATGTTGTACTAACTTTAAAGTCTTATTATAATAAACTCCTAAGAAATGACAGCAGCAGTTACTGTATTAACTACTGACGTAATAACTGTAAATAGATGAAAATGCACACCATCACAAGCTGCATAGCATCTGCTTGACAAATGTGTGTATAAAAATCTCATTGGACTGCAGCTTACTTTAAAAATTCTCAAATTTGAGAAATCTACAAAAAGAGGGCAGCCTAAAAAGGTAAGCAATACCATCACATTCAACTTATTTTCAGTCAATGTTACTAGCACCATATGCAAGCTGCTAATAGACCTTACAACAAGGGATAAACAGTTAGAAAAAAGCCGATATCAGTTTGACAATGTATGTCACGGGACAGAAACAAACCTGTGCAACAAAAGGGGTGATCAGTGCTCCCAGGCGGGCCACTCCACTGCACGTCCCCAGCCCCAGGGCTCTTGTTGTTGTGGGGTAGATCTGAAAATAATATGCAATTATCGTATTAAATGAGATGCACCTCAGTTAGTGTACAGAAAAAAGAATCTTATTCCACCATGTGTGGCAAGAACAACAAAGAGCTTTGTACTATCCGATACTATACACAACCGTAACAGTAGAAATTTTAGTTCAACGTACCGGGTATGAGAAAAGTTGTCCTTAGCTGACTTTATTATCTTCAACTTGGTACAATGGACAATGAGCAAAATCTTCTCTAAGGTTCTTAAATTGCAATCATTGTACATTCCAGTGGTTATAATGACCCTAGGCCTGTCCCTGGACAAAGAGGTTGTGAGGTCAAATTTTGGCTCAATAATTGTTGACCCAAACTGCAGGCTACTAGAAAGAGCCAATTTGAAAAAGTCCTTATATAAGAAAGAACATTATGCTGTGGTCCACTGTTGTGCTTGTTGAAAAGAGCTTGGGGAATTTCCCTGATTCAATGGCAGGGCTCGAAATACCACCTTCATATGCAGGTTAGTGTAGGGCAGGTAAAATTGGAGCTGTGTAGATATTTCTGGTGTCTACCTGCACCTAATCTGCACTGGCCCATGTACTGGGTTTTATACACATAAATAAGTATAGAAGAAAAAAAAAGCAATGGTTCCTGAACAATTTTCGTAGGATTCATACTTTAAAAATTCAGAGTGGTGCAGGTAAAATCTGTCTGGTGCAGGTAATTTTCAGTGTTACCTGCACTAGTGCAGCCGGTATGCAGAAAAAAGGATTTTGAGCCCTGAATGAACTGTAAATAACAAATAGTTACCATGGCGTTTCCTTATGGTAAAAAAAAAGAAAAACAGACAACTCTTCCACGTACCTCTGGTGTGTAGACGTAAGCAGCCTGGAATGCTCCAGAAATAAAGGCTCTCCCAATGAAGATAAAGATGGTCAACCATGTTCTGGAAAAACAAAACAAATCAAGAAATACATTTAACTCCAGTGGATATTGCAGTTACAAATGTATAACGTTACCTTGGTGAAATCATTTTTTTTAAATACAGACTGTCATATTAAAGTTTTATGATGCTCATGATGTCCTCTATATTTTCATCATTCTGAAAATAACTAAAAAGCAAATTTGGTATGGCTTTATAAATACCTTCCACCACAAGTCAGGAGTAGGAATGTGAAGAAGGCAAAGACGACAAACTCCAGGGCCATGGTACGCTTCCTTCCTAACCACTCTATAATCAGCATGGTTACTAATAGTCCTGGGAAAGACGGAAATGAAAAGCGGATTATTTTTGCCCTAGCAGATCACCTATGGCTTAAATTCTCTAACCGTTTACGTGTAAGATTTACATATCTCATATTTTGTAAAAATAGATGACGTTATACAACAAATCATAGTGACTCAAAGTCTTCATGGTTCATTAAAAATAAAAATCTTCAGATTTATTCCAAGCATCTTAAGATTTTGTCCTAAATTTTGAGATCTTTTTAAAGCATCTTAGGATTTTGTCATAAATTTCGAAATATTTTAGTTAATATTCATACTAGTTGACTTAATCTTGAGATGTTTCAAATAATCTCAAAAGGCTTTTAAAAAATGTTAAGGTCTTTTTTTTTTAAAAGATAAGAGGCTTTGTTGAGATATCGATATTCTTTTAGAAGTTCTTACCAGTCTTATATGATAAAATCTCCAGATGTTGAAATGAATATGCAATTTGACTTACTTTTGTACATAACATTTGCCTTACTTTTGTAAACAAATTCAACTTACTTGTAAATAAATCAAACAACTGCATCATTCTTTATCTGGACATTACTGGGTTTGATGATAACAGTGAAACTGTACTTTAAAGTTTAAACTTTTAAGAGGCAACATAAACTTTTCTAGTAAGCTTATGCAAGGGGATTTTACACCAAAATAAATCCTCCTTAGTTTGTTTTTTGTCATCATTATACATAATGTTGTATGTATATTAATAGTTATACATCACATTGACACAACTTTCTAATACCCCTGACACATTATCCACGATCTTCGGGCGTATTGATGGAAGATTGGCCATATTCAAGATCGAAAGAAGTTTGCGTGTATTTTCACCTGAAAACCGTCCGAGTCACATATAAGCCATACTTTATATGCTGTACAATTAATATTGTTGTGCAATAAAGTTATTATTATAAGCGAGGCTCGGGCGATTGCCGCAGAATTGTCGTCCGATCGATTTTCGCCAAATGTGACAGGGGTATAAAGAAGAGTATGCAAACTCTAATCAAGCCTGGTCTAGTCTCGTATTCTCTCACGAGATTGAGACTAGACCATTCTCCGCGTCCAAGATGTAATGACAGACATCGAAAATTTGGAGGTACGTTCTCTACCTTTAATAAACAGTCATTGTTCGAAGAAAATTGATATAAACTCTAAGTTGTTTTACAAATTGTGTCACACATCAATACCTGGAAACTCTGCTACTGTAGTCCACAGCAAGTCTGTGTAGTCTTTCCTATTTAGATACTTGCAGCCCGCATAACACTTAAACAATGCATGGTCTTTTTGGTTCGCACCTTGAAGAGATGATGAAAAGAAGCTCAGTAATATTTAGCAGTGAGTAATAAGTTCATTCATGTTTGATTCTAAAATATGGCATGACTACGCAAATTTCAGATACACAATGTGAGGAAAACAACAATAACACAAGAAGACATTGCTTACTGCAGAAACTTGCACTTTCTGAGTCTTCAGCCTGGAACAACTCAGTTGTCATCAAGACTATCCCATAGTAGGAGAAGGCATTAGAGAACCTGTTGACATACATGTAGGACATTAGGCAATAAGACTGAAAAACGTTTCTCAACATACAGTCTTAAACTAATAACGGGGGCCGCCCTAAGATGCCCACTTTTTTACGCGCTTGAACTCATGGCGCTCCATCACTAGTTGCCAAAGAGTGGTCAAGTTTTGATCAATTTTTTTCTTAACACATTCATCTAGAGACCATACTTGAATAAGGAAGGCATCCATACTGTTCATGGACCCTTCACCCTCCGCGTTACAACTGGCAAACACAGAGGACGTTATCGTGGATATAAATTCCTAAAAAGGTACAAGAGAAGGATTTACCATATAAACCACAGTAGTACAGTTGTGAGTCTGAGTTCAGGAGTAAACAAATCCTTAAACTGTCCCCTTTTGTCCTGTAAACGCAAAAAACATGGGTCAAACATATTTGAATTGCATAATTCGTAAACTATCATATAAGAATCTTATGACCATGAAGCAAGACTCTGTACACAGAAATCAAATTTATTTAAGACAAAGTAGCCAACAGCAAAGAGACTGTTTCTTAAAATGCACATCATTTTATACTTGCTTTGGACTAAGACGAAAGTAATTTACATAAATGTGGTTTGAATATCTATTACTGTAGGACTGTACTTTTTAATACAAGGAAAGTTTAAGATCACATATAGGGTATTGGGATATTACAAATCAAAAATGGATCAGGATGAAGGAGAATTCCCTATGAAGATCCTTCTATAGTGTCACCTAAAGTCGAAGGCCAGGCGGCCGCCAGGCCA
>NC_049989.1:10265789-10330948 GCF_000003815.2 Branchiostoma floridae | reverse complement strand
ACCCGCCACCGGGAGTGATGCAGATATAAAAGCCATACCGTAGCCTCTGGTAGCACCATGTTTCCCCAGGGGCATAGGGGAGTTGTTCTCCAGTGCGATCTTCTTCAGCGTGTTGTGTGCCTTCTCAGACTCCCCACACGCCACATGGTACCGCGCACTTTCTGGTAACCACTGCAGTAGGACAGAAACATGGTCTTGTGTTTGTTTGTTTGTTTATGAGAACTGAAAATCTGCCTGCAGGGCACTTTCAAGTAACCACTGCAGTAGGACAGAAACATGGTCTTGTGTTTGTTTGTTTGTTTGTTTATGAGAACTGAAAATCTGCCTGCAGGGCAGTCTTTCTGGTAACCACTGTAGTAGGAAAGAAACATGGTCTTTTGTTTGTTGTTTGTTCATGAGGTTAAAACCTCAAATCTGCCTGCATGCAACTTTTCCTTGATGCTACAAGGGTGGAATATGCAAATTAATGTGTGTGTGTTGGGAATAAGACAAAATATAACAATCTAGATGCTCATGTATCTGATTATAAGTTCTTACCTAAGAAATCTATAACATGTATCCTTACACATTCATGGTATCAGAAAAGCACATTTATGTTTTGTTTATGTACAGTACAAATGTATAACGATGTGAAAGCTGGACACTTGTTTGCTTGTTGTGTCTCTGCTATAATTGCAAACAATGAAATCAAAGTACGAAATTACAAAATTATGCGTTTGAATTTGTGTAGGGAGTCAGCAAACATCTTATTCATAATCATTACAATATAATACAATATTCTGTGTAGCTTGTGATAACATTGTAGACATACTGTATGCCAATGGATAACCTTATCTTTATTGATCATGGGTAAGCAAAAATTGACGTTTCTAGAGGTTCACTACTGTCTTGCAATACCACATGCAACAGATAGATGGCGGTGTTTTGCACAACCACTGGGCTACGTATACTGACCTTGCAGCTAACAGCAAATATTAGACAGGGTATTGCAGAGAAGAGGAGGAGCCATCTCCAGCCCAGTGTGGGCATGACTATCAGAGCCAGAACAACCTCTATACATGTCCCGATGGCCCAGAAGATCTGGCAACAGGAATGAAAAATAATACAATTATTGCACGTGATTTATACACAATTAATGTATATCATGATATTACACAATACTTTATGATATTCCAGGTTTGCCATCATACAGCAATAACAGTTCTAACTAGTTGCCATCCATAGGGATACCCATATTTGGGGATTGTCACCATTAATCTTGACCCATCATGTTTCATGTCTATTGTTATAAGGCTGCAGTTCCATCATGGATTACTAGGTGGCACTCCTGTACTGCTGAGTTAGATACAATCTGATAGAATTCTGCTAGATCACAAATTTGACCTGACAATTCAAATTCAACACCAATACTGTACAAATATAATCTAAAAGTATAAAAACATATATCACCTTCTTATAATTTTTCCCCAATTAAATAACACTAAAATCCATATGATTGTGCTGTCTGTCATGCATATACTCAATGTTATATCTACTTGTGGCCTAAGTGACAGTAGTAAACTGTTGTCAAGTAATCTTTAATAGCTAGTAGCTTTATCAGTTAATGAAAATAAAACATTTTGAACAGCTCAAGAGACTCGTTTCATTAATAAATGTGTTGAATCAAATATGATTTATATAAAATTTAATTTGTACCTCCAGGAAGACCACACATTGTGCCCTCTGTTTCCGTGGTAAGAATTCAGCATACAACGTAACTCTGCAAAAAAAGACCATTCGGTAACTGTAATAATCATAATTCAAATTATGCCATCACCATAATCATTAAAGGTCCAACACCCAAGGGACCAAGTATTTTTTTTTTATCATCTGACTGTCTTGATATCCCTAAACACCTGTCTTTAAGAACAACGGATATAGGTTACCCCACTGAAAATGTGAACGTGTTTTAGGGGATGAAGTCTGTTGTCTCGGGTTTCCGCCTAATAATTTTTTTTCAAACGTCAAATGAATTTTTCTTCTATACCAATATCTCAATGGTATTCAGACACAACAATATCTTTCAACAGGTGTCTTTGCCCAATTTTATAGCAAAATCCTCAACGTTGTACATGTATCCAACATAATAAATAATGCATGCAACAGCACCACAGACTTATACAGTTGGATTGACACTGATGATTATGTTATTATGTGTAATGCCAGCTGGCTCATGGTGACCCATAATGACATCTCCATAGTAACCAACAAAGCATTGTGGCATCAGCGAGCTTTAAAGGGGGGAATCATTAATAGTAACTGTGGGTGAAATGGCAAATGGATGGTCTCCAAATACAATTTCTGGAATAGGTACATAAAATCTCTAATTTTTTTCCTGTTTATTCTCATACAAAGAAAAAGTTTTCTTACTTTGAAGGAAGAATTTTATCCTCTACTGGCTCTAGTAGTTTTTATTGTTGTTTTTTTCAGAATTATTCGAGAAGAGGGATTATGCGTGTTTAATACAACCGTCTTGATTTTCTTGTTTGAAGAGAAAAATGTAGACTTGAATTCCTAGAGTGAAAATCTTTGTGTAATTTTTTTTTTCATTAAGGAAACTAAGAAGTGTTTCTTATTGCGAGAAGTGCCCTGGGAAGAAAATTTGTCCACGAGTTAAGAAAAGGAAAAAAATTGCCATGTACTGCGACAATCTTGGTGTAGCATGTGGAATTATGAGAGTTCATGTTAAAGGCAACCTAAATATAGTAAGCAATATTACAGTGTTAAATGTGGAAATATTCTGGATAAGGTAATCTGACAGTGTATAATATTGACATCTAATGCACTGTATTCTCACATTTACATCATCATTTTAACATTTGAGCGGTTAAAAACGGACCAGAGACAAGTTGCACGAGGATATTTCTTATTATTGGAGCCCCCCAAAATTAGGCCTTGATCAGGAATCCTCGTGCGACTTGTTTCTGCGCCATTTTTAACGGCTCATTTTATGAAATAAAAAGATGTAAATGTGCTAAAACAGTGCATTAGATGTTTTGTACAGAATTGCCTTATCCAGAATTTCCTCTTTCAACAATCTAAATATTGCGCCTTTAAGAATAGGCAGAAATGAAGGAACAAAAACAACTCACGACTGCGGCACTCCTCCGATGCCAAAGCCAACGATCCCCCGTAGCAGCACTATCCAGATGTAAGTAGGTGAGAAAGCACTCAGGATACCGTAGAAGAATATCCACACGGCACACAAGAATAAACCCTACAGGAAATAATTACACCAAGATGATATTTGAATGATACATGGAAATTATATACAACTGTCAAATTATAATCGGTTCTGCTGCACTATGAACAAGAGTTTAGACACCTCCTTCTTCCACAAAAAAATGCAATTATATTATTAGCAACATTTCCAAGCACAGCTATGCACACCTTTCTCCGACTTACAGATGTAACGGGGGCTGCCCTAAGATGCCCGCTTTTTCCGGGCATCTTAGGGCAGGGGGCATCTTAGGGCGGCCCCCCTTAACAAGTATTTTTGCAATAATGCAAAGTAGGCCCATATTTGCAAAGTCGGTCTCTGTTACTGATCCACCTGCCCTAAATTTGGCTTGTGCATATATATTACTGTCCTAATTTGCATGATGATTCTGGCTGCTAGGCTGAAGAACTGCCCAAGGCTATGGAGGATAGGGAAGGATGGAGGAAGAGAGTCATGGCCATCCGTGCAACCAGCACGCCCGGATGATGATGATAAATATGCATAAAAGAACCTTTGTCTAGGTGCCCGCATGGCAAATCATCAAAACCTGTCATTATTCTGAGCAGGTATTCTTATTGAAAAGTTTTTTTGTAAAAACTACCCCTGCAGTTCAAGAGCAAGCTGTTAGGGGGTCCAAACGTCTAAACTACTTCTCCCTGTCATCAAAACCTAAGTGCAACCAAGAAATCAGGAGCACAGGATGTCTAGAATGGTATAAACAAGTACTTACTAGTCTGCGGCCATATCTGTCACAGATGTTCCCCCACATAGACGAACTCACCATCATACCTATAAACACAATCTGGCAAAGGGGAAAAAAGAGAAAAGATACATTAAAAAAAATGTTTATAACTTTTCTTGACTGTCCTAAAATGTCAGCCTAAAAAAATCTATGGTTGATACTTATATTTGAGAGGAAGAAAAAGGATATAAATATCACACTCTATGAAAATACAAACTATATCATAAATCATATGATAATTTGTTAGCATCTATTTGTTTGTTCTACACACAAAAAATCAAGATGGATTCGTACATTTGTACTCCATTAATTAATAAAAAAGTTGACAGATCCTTCAATGACTTTCATAGATTTGTTTACATAAGTTGTATTTCTGTCTTATTCGTCTTATGAATCATAATTTTATGTTGTACATCATATCCCAATAATAAAACCAAGGGTCACACAAATACAACTTTGATGGCTCTATCAAAGGTGATGAAAACTTTTCATCTAGTGGAAAGGAGGGCTCTTTGGGATGATGATGATAAGGGAAGATGCTGAGACAAGGGGCGGGGCGTTACCGTGGTGATGAAGGCCTCCTGCCAGCTACTGAGCTGCCACTCACACAGGAGCTGTGGAGACAGGATGCTGAGGATCATCATCTCCATCGCATCTGCCATCTGTACAAGAATAAACACAAACAAACAACACAATCAGAGATGGCAGACTTTACCCTCTTACACATACTCTTGCAACAATTTTAATTTTACAGACAAAAATCTCCATCTATAGAAAACGACAACATAAGGTAATGGAATCTAGCGATTAAGATTTTAAAAATTCACATTTTTTTAAATTGTTATCATTAGCAGTCAGAAATGAAAATATATTCATGATGAAGTACTCTAAAATTGTAAATCAATTGTTTCAAGGGTGCTGGTTCTATGCCAAGAGAACACTTATGCCATTAACGTTACATACCGTCTTGGTCAGTTATTGTTATGATGTTGATGTGAAGTCATGAGAAACTATAAGAAAAATTTACTTACCCATGACAATCCCGTGAGGACAGACAGTTTGATCTGGAACCTTCCAAAACCAATCGCTTCCACTGCATCCTCCACTGTAAAGGTGTCTGCACAAAAACGGAAAAACAATTTTTTTTATTTTTTTTTATTCTGGGTATGAAAACCCATAGAGCACAATAACTCTAAGGGACACATGTCATACATACAATTCATGATATGAGAGTTCCATAGCCTTTTAATCTGCCCTTGGCTAATTAATCAGTCATAGGGGCAGCACAACATGTTATATCCTCCTTTGCCTTGATTCAAATGTCAGTCGAGTGGTAAGCAAACATTGTACTACTAGTAGCACTAAAATCACCAAGGCAAAGTCATAATAATCCGAAAACAATTATTGTGTGCGACACAACATTTAGAAAAGACACTGGAGCTAACAAAGTTCCAGAGTTGCACATCAAATAATTGACTTCAAACAAAGTTTCGTGCCTGAGTTCTTTCAAACCATAACATTAAAACACAAGTCCCCTTTCTCTCAACATCATACCAAACTCCTATATGAACATAAAATTAAAAAAACTATTATGTTTCCATAACCACTGTACTACATATTGTTCCAACTGTACCTATATAATTACACCTGTTAATGACTTCCACAGCTTGACTATGATACAATAAAATAAAGCTAACAAGATGCAAAGGCAAGTTTTCACTACCCCAAGTTCCAACACCCCTATGTTTGGAATAGAGTTGGGATAGGGTTAGTATATAGGGGATGTCAAAGCACAGTGTCCTGTAACCTTCTACTCAACATTTGTACAATTATACATTTGTTACTAAAGCTCTGCACTAGCTATCAGACATCTGAAACACAATCATTATGATCATTATGATCATAAGTCAGCATAGCAAGTGAGTTGTGGTAACAGCTATTATCAGCATAGAATCCACAACTCTCTCTACCTGCAGCGAGGTACGGTTTATTACCGGGTCCGGTGAGGGGTATTCTCTCCGAATCCCTCCCCCCTGGCAGGCACAGCGGTTCAAATACATGTATATCCTCGCTGTCATCCTCAATGTCCACTTGTTCTAATGGACTCAGAGCCATAGCTGCTGTGATCTTTCCCTTCAAGAGAAAACCGGTACAGTACACGATGTAAACTTCTTGTTCTCTTTAGTTTGCTATCAATGGATTAAGTATCAAACCGTAAGGATACTCTAAGTAAAAATCCAAGATGGCCACCCCAGCGAGGACAGGTATGAATGCACTCGTGGGTACTAATACATACCTTAGGGGACCTGGTATTAGGGGAACGTTACATTTTCTATCATTGAAGGGATCATGTGATGTCTCAATTGACATGGACTCTTAAATACAATACAAGTTGACAAATTGCTTTTTCTTAACTCTATGGTAAACAATTTTCAGTACTCTTTAATAACTGTTTACGTTCGAGTATACACCGATACAGACAAATGTGTATTTATTAAGAATGGTTTCACCTGACAACCCAAAATTTGGTTTCACCTATTATACTAAGTGGTGTAATTATCTAGTAAAAAAACAGGTTGACCAACATATAGGGTTTTCCCTGGGAGCTACGTAGACAGAAGACCTACAACACTTAAGCTGTACATGTACTTATACTTATTTGTTGATTTTTAACCGTTACAGCCTTCTATACAGTGATATCATTTTAAACCTCAGGGCTCGAAATACTGGGTGCATGTGCACCCAGGTGCACCCAAAATTGGAGATGTGCACCCAATTATTTTCTGTGGGTGCACAGGGTGCACCTAAATATTTTCTTAGGTTTGTGTATGAAAAGATATCAAAGTGTACTAGTATACCCGGTACATCATATTCTTGACATCTAAGTGTTAGAAAGGTAATAAAAATGTCTGTCATGGTCCTTGTTTAAGAATTTGATAGCTTGTAACTAAGTTTTGTTATTAGGTTATTACTTAAATTTTAGTGGTGCACCCAAAATTTTTTTGGTGCACCCAATTTTTTAAGCTGAGTGCACCAGCGCACCTAATCCCAAAAATGAATTTCGAGCCCTGAACCTATTTGCCTTTTTATGCAGTCTTGTAAAGAAATGTACATTACACAATAAACATTGACAGCA
Organism: Branchiostoma floridae; assembly: GCF_000003815.2. Taxonomy (NCBI): domain Eukaryota; kingdom Metazoa; phylum Chordata; class Leptocardii; order Amphioxiformes; family Branchiostomatidae; genus Branchiostoma; species Branchiostoma floridae. The sequence goes on along the minus strand of NC_049989.1, from coordinate 10,323,811 downwards.
TGTACTTAATTCACACTTAAGTTTGACCAATGTCATTTGATTTTCTGTAATGTTGTATGGACTCCAAAAAGAATAGATTCTACTTGCAATTTGGCAAGTCTGCTGGAGATTGAAATAAACAGACAAACAAACAAACAAACACACTACCTGCTAATAACGGTTGTGTCTTGTCTCCAGTGAGCGGTGTTTTCTCAGTAGCCTGGATAGACTCTTTTCCACCCTGTCCTTCATTTTTCCTGTCTTTCTGCTCATGTGGCATTGTTCCAACAAGCTAGACTTAAAAATAGAACTAGTTGAAACTGCTGCATAACTCCTTCAATGCTAAGTGTCAGCTTGACACGTTTCAAGGGCTAAACGTAAGTGCAAAGCGATCTCATTCAGTGTCTGTCAAATTCAAAATCCAGGGTGTATACTATAGAGTCATGTGAGCTATGTAAGGTCGCCCTACGGCTATGATTGGCAATAGTTACTTATAATGCCAGTCTGCATGGATAGGCAGGGCTTGAAATCCTTTTTCTGAGATACCTGCACTGGAGCTGGTAATGTTGAAAATAACCTGCACCAAACAAATTTTACCTGCACCACTCTGAATTTAAGAATTATGGATCATACTAAAATTGTTCAGGAACCATTGCTTACACCATTGCTACACAGGTGGAATTTTGAGCCCTGTTCATAAAGGTCACCAATTGTTAAAGGGAAACTTCTCTACATTTTGTATTTGTTGATATTAAGTTAACCAAAGAAGGCACTGGAAGAATCAGATAACTTAGACTCACAGTAGACTCAGTGGTTATTTTAACTTAAGCCCCTGTATCATATAGAGGCAAGGCTTCAATGTGCCAGTGTGAAAAATAATGGAAGAAACCACCACAAAGTGGTCACATTGGCTACAGGTTGTCCCTAGTATGTAACTAACTTTGAGGGCACAGGTCTAGTACATGCTTGACTTTACATGTATTCTGATAAGGGCATCTTAATTTTGTGTCTGGGGAGGCCTTATTAATATCACGTTCTCTTGTTGTAGAAAGCTGATTCAAAAGTGATAAAATTGTTATAACAAAGTCACAGCTGTTATGATCATAAACTTATAGGTGGTTAGAAATAGATGGACTGAATATACTGGCTTTATATATAGTTATGGTTATAAGTTATACAGCTACTAAGCCAGCTTTAGCCTCCTTCTATACTACTACAAGTCATGCTCTGTGTCAGTCTGCTACAGTCTATTATGTGGTTAAATTGGCCGTGACACTATCAGCCTTGCAGGCCACATACACATTAAGTGAGCCATGCTTAATGAGGCCTTAGTAGACTCGTAAATGCTGTAAGAGTCTAATAAGGCGAATACCCAGATCATGAAAGGCTGTTGTGAATATCAATACTGTAAATCTATCAATCTTTAATTGCTGCTATTTTAGTTTACAGTAGGGAGAAAATGAAGTGTTTGCATTGGTTGTTTTGGGTAGATGTTATCCACTGTCTAGGGCATGCTATTGGAAGGTTGAGCCCAACCCTCTCCTTCCACCGCCTTTCAGTTTATGCCAGTTAACCAAAGTTAGGTTAATGTTACCTATTTACACCTGTGTGGAGTGAAGAAAGTCAAACCAGTACTAGACTAGTGTACATGTAAGTAGTGTTCATTTAATCTCATGACCGTTATGCCACACATTAGCCATTTGACGCTGATATCATTATCATGATATCAGTTATATCATAGCCGACCATCCCTGACCCTTAAGAGGGTGATTGAGGAAGATGTTGGCCTCCAAGACGGAGACCTCCTGTTTGTCATGAGTGACAGAGTCATCTGGAGGAACTTTATAGTGTCACCTGATGGATGAACTGAACTGAACTGAACTGTTACGAGTCTGTCAAGCTGGACATTCAATTTAGGAAAAGACATAATATATGCACCTGTTGCAACACTAGCATGCACCAGAGACCTGTTATTCCAGGCATTTGTAAACCTAATTGTACATCAACATCCATCTAACCATTTCATTGGTACCATTAAGACACAATGGACAGTTAGATGAAAAAATAGCCCAATTATTAAGACATTGATTAAGGGTGCTTAAAAGAGAATTGAATCTCAAGGGCTGTGATAATTGGGTATGTTGACGAGGGTAGTCTTATCTTGATTAATCAAGAATTGGGTAAATCTTAAAAGCATGGATGCTTACTAGTAAGCATGGATGCTTAAGACAATGCTTCTTTCAAGCTTTTAGATAAACTTTTATCATAGTGGTTCCAAAATTCTGGGTGAGTCATGGTAAGCGATATAGGCATGACTATTGTAGGGGGGTCTGGGGACATCCACCTTCCATGGTGCAGAGTTCTCAAGAATTTTAAGTTAAAATGGTGCATTCTAAGGTATCCTGAGGGGCAAAAGTAAGTTGTCAGAGAGATCCCTGTAAAACTAAAAGACTGTGACCAAAATGACCTAGGGGCATTCCTGGTCAATCAGAATGTCATGCTTCTCAGAGGATCTGCTCCCCAGTGTAAGGGCACCTAGTACATCCAATTTCTTGTTATTTTAAGACAAGCTAGTCCAGATGATGACATGATGCATGCCTGGCTAAAAGCCTGCAGTCTGTGAGCTGGTCCATTTTGTCCTCATTCTCTTCATTCACCAGAAAATTCAATACCTGTTACATTACAAAATGGCAAGGCCATAGTATTTTCAGTATTTCAAAGTGACAGCTGTTTCCACAAACATTAGTTCAACATTGTCTATGCTTCAACAACTAGGCTTAAACTAAAGCTCCTTGGAAAGACCAATTCTCCCACTATGATGTCCGAACTTAACCTGGAATCCAGTCTACTTGTGGCTCAGCCTACCGTAGTTAGTGCAGGCTCTCTACAGAGCCAGTGTAGCTCAATCATTCACACCCGGTAGGATTTTCATGCGGTTAGACTTTAGCCCAGTGGGACAATTAGCCGGCCACCGGTGGCCAGCAATTAACTCCCCACTCTTAACAAAGCAATGGGGTTGCCAGTAACGTTGAGGCAACAAGTCAGAATTAAGAGAACGAAGCACACATCAACCTTGTATCAAGTAATTCCCCCCTCCACACACACACACCTGTGTAGAAGTCCACCTGTATAACATAATCCCTATATAACATCTATTATCATAATACCGGTACGTTTACGACGATTTCTCTAGCCATACTGATTTGACAAATTGTCAACGCATCATTTTCTCCAGTTACATGTTGCTGTTATAGGTTACCCTTGCCACTTCTTCTGTGTAACTTTTCTGCCACTCTTGTCCTGCTAAAAGCGTAATATTGTACTTGTAACACGCCGCGGAATTACACGGCGAACGGGCGCGTGGTTGGGAGGGGGTACAAAATACCGGTAGGAAGAAACACGGCACAATTAACTGCCGCTATGTACATTTATACATCCTCTGATGTTCCTTCCTTTTCTGTCAGTAAATGCATAAAACATAAACCTGCATGAGCATACAAAATGTCATGAGAAAACGGACGTATACTGTCAAGAATTTTCATTTAACTTCTGTCCGTCACAACCGCTATGACGTAACACTTCACTGCTAGCGTAGATATAAAAATGGCGGGAAAATGGCTGCGTACGTTCAATTTTGCCCATTCAGTCGTAGATCCGGGCTATTATGCAACGGTTCTTCACACTTTTACATGAGTTGTAGGTCACCAACAGAAATTCAAGATTGTTGTTGAATCATGTTCGTCTTGTGCCGTGAGCATGTGTAATTATGATCTATATAAATTTGGCAATGAATGTGACAGTGTGTTCGTCCCACGACGAGCTGCCTACCCCGAAATTTTAAAAAAAAGTATACTGAAAACTTTTGGCCTTGTTGTCTTCGAATGCATTGTTATCGATGCTTTGTAAATGGTGTATTGGACACCTAGATGTCTGAAGTGTGCACAGCTCAGAAATAACTATTGTTGCATGTGTAGATCTCTTTAAGTTCCAGTATTTTTAATCTACCGGTATAAGTCTTACTACCGGTATTATGCCAATGCATGTTACAGGTGATTCATTTTTCCCAAGCATCATTTCTTAAATCTCTGAAACTAAAAAAAATAGTGCCAGTCTCCCCCCTCCCTTTACATACTGTACACTTTATACCAGAAATGCACTTAATTACCATATATGTCAATCAACAAATTACAGCTTGACCCCAAGGCACCGATTATGACGTCATCAACCATGTAATTAGTCGCTTCACCTGTTGAATTCTGATAGCATTGCTCTCTAACATTCACCCGTATGGAACGTAATTTTCGTAACATCATAAATTCTAGAATATTTGTGAAAAGAAAAATATGTTGTTTTGTTGTTGTTTATACGATGTGTAGCTAAATGCAAGGGGAGGGGCTATGCCGGCCAGCTGGACACATATATCCACATATACCCCAAAAGACCACACCTTTTAACTCAACTACGTTATCCTTAACTATCATGCTTCCTTAAAGAAATAATTCATTGTCAAGACTTACCTTCCGAAGTGTCTTTCTCCAGTTGCTGAAGACGTAAGTCGCCGTTCCTCGTGTCTATGGTGACTTCTCCGTGAGAAGACACCTCGTCTAAGTTCTCGTATTCTCCCTTCCCCGGCATATTCTCATCGTCTTCCTTCCTCCTCCGGAATTTCACAATCCTTTTGAGAGAATCCATGGCATCTTTAGTCTATGTTGACACGTGTGTACTACAGTTTGGCGTGTTTTTTCCACGCTAATTTTTCCATGACGTGTAATTGTGTACCGTTGTTTGTAGAGGGTCTGACTTCCGTGACCAGAGGATAAAAAGGAAAGTGGGACGGTACGTTATGTATGGCAAAGGGGCATGGAGACGTTGTCCTCAAAGCGTTAGGGGAGAACCGTTATTAATCAGGGGTTCTCGTTTAGAAATCTTTACTTTTAGTTTCGTAAGAGAAGGGAATAAATGTTCTTGAACGTTAAAATTGCTGTGCTATTTCTTTTCATTTCAAGGTCGATTAACGGTCAAAATTTAGCTTCATTTTAAGGTCATGCATTGTGAAACTTGGCACTGGGTTAGCGTGTAAAATGTATGATGTTTTTAGGGGAGGTGGTTGACTTTACTAACAGCATTGATAAACAGGGTAGTACAGTGCAACGCTTTGTCCGAAAGACTTTCAAACATCATAAGCAAAAATAAAACGCTTTGTCGTGAATATCCCTATCAGAAACAAGCGGATATGCGGGTTATTCTACGGTATTTACCAACAAATGTAGAATAACCGGAACTGAATGCCAGCGGCAGGTATTCAAATTCTGAAGCTCTTGCGGAGTTTATGCAGGCTCCAAATGCGTGGGACAAAATTTGATCACTTCTGGTCCTCAGAAAGGCATTTTCCAATCGCTCGCCAACTGTACTTTAATCTGTCTGGCTCAAATTTCATTATTTTCTTAGCATTACCGGCTCTAATATCCCTAAAGCCGGATAGAAGGCCTCCCAAGGATTGGCTCGGCGAGGAAAGGCGAGGGCTTTATTTCTTTAGTGCTGCATTCTTTTTATGCTTGCTTCAGTACAGCTCAATAGCGTTGAAAATATGCATTGTTAGACATATGTCGTCTGTCTACTCCTGTATTTGGACAGCCATGCAGCTGCAGGTAAGGTGGGGTCACACATGCGTATATATTCAAGTCCGTTTGAGGACCAACGACCCGTGGGGCCTGATGGAGGCAAATACTTCCATGCGCGCCTCATACGGACTTGAATCTATACGCAGGTGTGACCCCACCTTATAAGCATGTAACGCAAGACGCCGGATATATTGTATTTTGTAACATCCCTGTCCTGTAACGGTACTTGGCATAACACACCACGCCTATCAGAGCATGCTAGCAGGCGTCGTCCTTCTGTATTGTTTTTATTGCTTATTTTCTTTTTTCTGTTTTCGTGGGAGTGTTTACAGAGCTGCACGTTTTCTATCGCATTTTTCGAGAAACAATATCTTACGGATGCGTGTGAGCTAGGAACACCTGTTTGTGATAAAAACGGGCGCCTAGAAAAACATACTGATTTTACCACCCTACATCTGATTCAATGAAGGTCACCCGTTGGAACCGTAGCTAGCGTTCTAATTTTGTCCACGTTGATTGACCTATATGGCGCTTGATTGGAGTCGTTTTCTGTCCGCCACGGCAAATGATCATAAAACCCTACAGTAAAGCATACGTTATTAGTAGAAGCAGTCAAATTGAAACACCTGTGGGCACTTAACTTCATCTTATACAGTAGAAGCCGTTTTATTGCACACCCCATTCACCAGTGCATTTCGTGCAATTATTCGAATGGTGGAAAAAACGAAGTTATTAAGCTGGACCGCACCACCATGGGGTTTGGGGATTTCGTGCAATCAACAGAAGTGTGCGCTTATCCGTTGTGCAATTCTGGCTTCTACTGTAATGTGAAGTAGCATGCATGTTTTTTTTTCCCTAAAATAGTATCTATTGAAAAATAACACTCTCTTATGGAATTTAGGACTGCTTTAAGAGTAAACTCACAGAGTTGCAACTTCTCTCTCAAACCAACTCAGCCAAACCTACTCACATCCTAAACATATAAACATACTGGCAGGTGTAACAATAGCAATGGTTCATGCATGGTCGGTCAGGTGCAAACAAGGAAATCAATCAGTCTCGTTACGTTGTGGTCCCGTTCTGAAGGCTGCAGTTTGCCCTCTTTTCGCAAGATGTCGTTTCTGCACGATACACCTGTCCTAATGGTTCGTGGAGAAATCAAGGGCATGACCATAGTGTTTTAGATGTGTTTTTGAGCTTCATAATGACATTGAAGATTATCTTTTGCTTTTTTAATCGCACGAATAACTAGAAATTCAAACCGAATTATGTCTGATTGTCAGGAAAAGGGGGCCCGGTCGCAGACAAGAAAAAAAATAGCTTGGGGGCAGTGAACAAGTCGGGTATAAATACATGTAGATACAAAAAAATCCGGAGCTGTTTCGTTCACATGGTTTACAACATTATCTACACTTCACGATTCATATTTCCCGAAAATAATTTAACCATGCAAAGTGGTCGAATTACAGCCATTTAATCCAGCAATCCACTGTCTTTTAATACCCCTGTCACATTTGGCGAAAATCGATCGGACGACAATTCTGCTGCAATCGCCCGAGCCTCGCTTATAATAATAGCTTTATTGCACAACAATTGTACAAGGTACAAAGTATGGCTTGTGTGTCAGAGAGACTACGGTCACGAGAGGCTGAAATTAACTATAGGCTTTCTCCTATATACAAACTTCGAGAAACAAATTTCCTGTCAATTTTTTAAAAAACTTTTTCTATCACATTTGTTAATAACTATTGACAAAGAATCATAGAATGGATGCTCTGTGGATAGAAAATATCAAAACGTTTGACAGAAAATGTGTTTCTCACAGTTAGAAAAAGAATTAGCCGCACACACGTACAATAGTACAGTCGCCCCTCGTGCTCGGCCTATGGTGTCTTGGTGACCTATATGGATAGCACCGGCAGCGCTCCTTACCCGGATTTGGAAAACCGGTTTAACATGATAAGGAAGGTATTCTTGTCCACTTGTAGGAATGAATAGTCTTCAAACATTGTTTATCTGGATGTCTAACCTTCATCAACGACCTAACATACATTCGAAAATCATTTCATCCGATTGCAAATTGGTAGAACATTGGATATAGGAGGATTCTTTGTCACCACCAATGATTCTTACCTGTTTACGTTTCGTTGAGTGTCAGACATCTTCCTCGATAAGTGCAGCTTCTGACTGGAGTGTTGCTTCTTGCTGCTTTATGAAGCCGATGTAGCTGGCGCTTTTGTGGCGAGAACACAACCCCAGACGTGGCTAAGTTTTTATCCCCCCTCTTCTCTGTTCAACTGGTTTTAACTTTCTGATTCAGACCACCTCCTTGTTGAAAACGAATTCTCCAATATTCGAAATAACACATAGCTTTTAGCTCGAGCCAGTAGGTAGGGGAATAGAAAAGGAAACTTACGGAAGTCGAAACCCATCTCTCCTTTTGGCCTGGTTCGCCTCCAGGTCGGCGGCGTAGCCTCCTTCCGTCAGCGGGTTCATGCTGGTCGTCGAAGGGGACTTGCTGACTGGTGAATCCACGGCGATATGCGCTCACTGCGTCACGACACCCAGCGGTGAATGATGGTACTGCACCCTGCTCGAGTGAAGCCTATACAGAGCACATTTGGGATGAGAGATTGTATCTACATGTATTCGGATATTTGTCCCACAGGTCGATTGTTTTGGAACATGTCTTGTTGTGACCTCCTAGTGTGGAAAACGTACAATAAAGCTCTTCAACACATACACCACATAATTGAGCACAATTTTTTTGTCTTAAAATCTACCGGGGCTCGGCCGCAATACCACTTGTTCGTAGGTCAGTAACAGTTATCAAACGGTATACGAAGGGTGATCAATAAGTCCTCGGCCTCATCCAGAAATAATAAGCACAACTCAGATTCCGAAGCACAACATCATAGCATGAAGCCTTTTATCAATATCCTCTAAATTTCAAATCATTTTTTTCAACCTTTATTTAACCTTGATACATCATTCGGCCTGAGCCGTTTTTCAAGATTTCAAGGGTCATTGGAGTCATTACTTTCCAGGCATTCGTTTGTTGCTAGTTAGAAGGTAAGTGGCGAGAAAAACAAGGGTGAATTGTGATCAGACATGTGGGTCGAGTTCCCCATGCCGTAAATTCTTTGTCATTAACAAAAAACATTGTCAAAATGTTTGATAATGATTCTCTTCCTATTTCAAGCAGAACAAAATGTGTGCCTGACTCGCTGCAGCGCAAGTTGACGCGCCGCACCTCAGGTCGCAGCTCAATTTGTCCTTCTCCCTTACCTAACGTTACTGGGTGTCGCCTGCAAAGTAATGATCACACTAATCTGAATTTTGGTACACATTCATATAAGACTTTAGACTTGCCATCTATGCTTCGAAATCGGAGTTGTGCTTCTTATTTCTGTGTGAGGCCGAGGACTTATTGATCTCCCCTCGTACACCAGATAATGAATGACGACCTTTATTGTACAGTTTTGCCCAACCGAGCTACAGGTCACAACAAGTCAAAACATGTATATACATATACATATAGAAATGTCACAAATCTTGTCTCATAAGTGCGGCTCCGTTCTTTTGTCTGAAAATCTAGCTAAGATGACACATTGAGCGGGGCTCGACAGCCGTAGCAATACCACTTGAGCACTGTTCGTAGATCAGTATTAAAACCAGTGGTCAGTAACAGTGATCAAGCGGTATTGCTGCCAGAAAGGCCCCCTTGAGCACACAAACTCGTCGGGTTAGCCAGTATTTCCCCGCTTTATAACGCCGAATTGCAGACCAAACGGCAACTACAACTGTGCCCTGGGAAATCCACAGCTGGCATGGCGTCCATACTTGACATGGAAACTAATATTTCCGCTGATACTCATTCAATTTTTCCACCCTTGCGGTCCCCACTTTAATCATGTATGGTTTCCACTCTCAAATCGGTTTAATTTGATAACAGACGGCCGGCTGGGGTTTACTTATGAATTATTCAAGCGCTCCTGTTGGATGATTATGGGGAGGAAGAGAGTGTACTCCCTGTCTATTTATCAGTTGACTTTATTAAGATGTCTAGATATGTGATGGTTACCGCAAGTTGTGGCGCTGAAAAGACAAAGACATGTTTCTTGTCGCCCATAGGGAATATTCTGTTTTCAATGGCTATCATCAACATTTATGATATTTATCTAGAATGGCAACATCGTATCATATAGTAGAACAGCTAAAGAGACGAGCTTCTATCATGTACCTCTTTTGAATATATTTCATTGTAGATATTCTTCCTTACATTCTTTATTTTCAATGTATTTATATTCTCTCAATTTAGGTTATATTTCTGTGATGGTTAGCTGTTTTGATTGTTAATTCTACCTCTAGATCTTATTTATCATTTTCGCTAAGGAGATTATGTTTTGGGGTGCGTGCGCGATATGTGTGTTTATCTGTGTGTTTGTGTGTGTCTGTGTGTCTGTGCGTGTGTGTGTATATATCTGTTGTGTACATATGTGTGTGTCTGTATGTATATCTGTGTGTGTGTGTGTGTGTGTGTGTTTGACTGTGTGTGTTGTGGCCGTGTGTGTCTGTACATGTGTGTGTGTCTGTATGTATATCTGTTGTGTGTGTGTGTGTGTGTGTTTGACTGTGTGTGTTGTGGCCGTGTGTGTCTGTACATGTGTGTGTGTCTGTATGTATATCTGTTGTGTGTGTGTGTGTGTGTGTGCCGCGTGTGTGTGTGTGTGTGATTGTGCGAGTGTGTGTGTGAGAGAGAGAGAGGGAGAGAGAAAGAGTGTGAGTGTGTGTGTGTGTGTGTGTGTGTGTGTGTGTGTGTGTGTGTGTGTGTGTGTGTGTGTATGTATGTATGTGTGTGTGTGTGTGTTCGTTAGAGTTGACATTTACTACCCCTGTATTGCTGAATTTCAGTTTCATGTTATTTAGCGTTGTCATCGGCTTTGGAGAAAGATTTAAAATAAAAATAAAACTTGGTCTGTTATTCACTGAACTGTTCATCAAAACGAAACATTGACATACGACGGCTGCCACGAATACAAATTCAATCTTCCCCACAATTTATATTTTATGCCACTGACCGCAGAACGACATTGGCTAAAATCCTCTTTCATCGATTTTATAGCATCAAACATTTGCAGGATGATCAGATATAAACGACTCCAGATAAATTCACCATGGCTTCAGCTATAATGAAATCACCCTGTAAGGTCACTTCGCAGAGTCAGATTTTCGTGCAATGAATAAAAAATATTCATTTATTTGCAAATTTATGCATAATATAATTGCAATAATGGGAATAAAAATAGCCTAATAAAATAGAATAAAAAGAAATATCTATTATGAAATATCTGCATTCTTTGCTCCTATTTTCTGAAGGCAGTGGCCAATGAAGTAATGAACGTAATATTAAGACAGCTACGATTTCAGCATAAATAGTATTTCTAAACAAACTACATTTCTAACCCCTCGATTTATTTCTTTGAATAAAGATTGAATTAAATTCGAGATTTTCCCTTGGTCTTCTTAGATCCTGACATCTTAATTATTATCTAGATATCGTCAACGCAACTCTCCCGAAATATTCAATAGAAATAATGTTATTGACAATATTTCTTAATGTGAAAAACGCCAAACGTTTTCAAGTTGCGTTATACATTAATATGCATACTGATTTGTCTACTGACATTCTATTAGACTATGCAGAGTAAAACGAATAGGACTAACAACCGAGATCAAATCAAGGGATCTGATTAATCAACTTTACAGCCGAATAAATCCAAAAGGGCACACACTTTTGATTTAATGGTTGCCATCCCTTTGAGATCCGAAACGAAATCCGTCTGAAAGCAAGAAATTTGAAGAAAGAGATGTCACTATCAATGAATTGGACAGTAGTTAAGAAAGTGAATAGATAATTGATAATATACGTACTGTAGGATTGAATCCCTTGCTCGCACAACGGGTAAAAAGGATAGGCTGATTCTTAGTTCCAACTACGCATGCACGATGTGATGCATTATGGGTGATATGTCAAAGGTTAAGGCCCCCGAGCCATAAACAAAACATGTCTGGACATGTGTTAAGCATGGTCTATGCAAGAACTCTTTAAAAGTATAAACAATTATAAAATAAGGGCCTAAAAGTATTATAAAAACCTTTGACCTCGCAAGTCCGCAGTTGAACCTGTTTGTTGTGTTTATTGTTTATTCAGTCTGCGCGTTTATGGTGTCAGAATTGTATTGCCTAATATGATTATAATAGTTCTACATTCTTGCAAGTGAGGTGACGTTGTGTAATATTATGTTTATGTACGATCAGACGTGCAGGATATATGCTCTTTCCTATTACCCTTATTTTAACAGCCGATGATTGAAATTACATATAGTGGGGTTTCTTATGGTTCAAGTGCAATACCTATATTTCATGATGTAGCTCTACAATAGTTCTAAAGACGCATGTTTCAAATGATATTACTGATAAATAGAAAATGTTAATAAAAATACACACTCCGTTATAGAAGAAGACGATCTCTTCTTAATCAATGCAATATTCGTGCCCCACAACACTGAAAATACCTCCAGGATTGTATTACATTATGTACTTAAATGCAAATACCATTCATCACGATGTCAACATGGCCGCAACGACAACATCGTTCTGTGGGTTATCATGAAATATGACAGTTTAGTGCCAAAGTGATATTTTCCTGTATAGGTAACGAATATTATCATTGATATCATCATTGAATAATTAATGCCAAAAGACATTTTCGATCTGAAAACATGTTTCGCCATAAAAGATTGTAGGTTGTACGTAATGCATGTACTGTTCCAATTCATTTTCTGTGGGACGAATTTTATTGGCAGGTAAGTTAATTAGATAATTCAGACTGCACCTACTTTGACAAAATAGCTTTTGAAAAATTGAATTATAACGGATTCGTTCCGCCATGTTTTTTTTTTTCATCAGCTAGCGTTATTGTCGTAAAGGGCTCAAGAGCACCCAACGTGAATGAACATCGTGACGTCATAGCGACGCCATCTTGGATATGCCGTTTCATCACCTAGCACATCATTCGAAAACGCTTGTTCGCGTCTGCCGTTCAATCTACAGATAGCAATGGAGAGACGCCGCTAGTACAGACATAACGCCCGCCCCCCTCCCCCCTCCCAAAAAAAACACAGACCGGCCATCTTTAATTCCCTAGCTGTCTGCAATTCCCTCAGTGTAAATACCCATCATTTTGTTCCACCGATTTTAGGGCACTGCGAGCGACAATGACATGGGGAGATGGCCGAAAATAGAATCAAAACACTCATATTAAATTGCGCAAAATCACAACAATCAATTTCTCTCCGCGTTTGCTATAATCATAATAATAAAAAATGCACAACACTGAAGGTGCATGAAGGTAAATTCACTGTCATTGTAAATAAATTCAGATGGCAAATTAATACTTACCGCTGTAGAGCTGAACGTCTCTGTGGTTTTCCAAAGCAGCTATCTCTTTTACACCGTAACACATCCAAGTCCTGTCTTGTTTTCACTGAAATTGGTGAACCCACGCACCTAGACAAGCGAATATTCTTTCTCTCTCTCTCCTAGCCGCATAGACTGCCTTCTATTTTGCATGCGCGAGAGCTCGCCTCCTATTGCGTCCCAGCACTAATCAGTGAGAAAGCCCGACATCCCAACCGAAGATCGATATTGGCACGGACGGACGAGACGGGAAAAAACCTCAAGGGAATTACAACAGGCGGGGGTAAACCACTTACTTGTGTGCAATTACTTTCTCCGCCAATATTTGACTGCGTGGGGAGCAAATCTTGTTATGTTTTAATGGTGAGAGGTTTTGTTCATTTTGGACGTGAGTCAATGATAATCGACGCGTGCAGTCCTTTGCGTTACGGGGTCGGGGATATATTGGTGGTAGATGAATAATTAAATACATTTGTATTAGCCTTTCTGTCATGGGTCGGAGAGAAACAATGAAGGGAATTTAAATGATGTACTAGTAAATTTAGATTAAACCAAGGACGCATTATAGTCAATGGATGGCGCATCAAAAGAAACGGCAGATGGCAATGTCATTTTGTTTATTAGGAACAAAATCCGATTAGAAGACACATGGAAATTAGATTTGTCACGATAAAAAGCTTACATTATGAAAATACGTAGAAAAGTATTTTCTGGAGCTAAAATAAAAGGAATGTTTAAATGAGGAGTTCTCCAAACCTCGTTTTTCGGGGTGGACAACTTTATTGATCCCTAGTGAAGTTGCGTTTTAATGCTAACAACACAAAAAAAGCGTTATCTATTACCTCAGTTTAATTGATGACTGCTTAACTTACCATTTTACTATTGATAGGGAGCTTAGTTGACTGTTACCTGGGCGGAATAAACCAAAACGAAGGTGGTTGTGTGTACGTAGCTGCAGTTCAATATAAATTCGCTAGGACCTTTCTACACTGCACGTAAAACTATATTTGTCGTGCGATGCCATTTGACATTTACAACAAGTAGACGTTTCTTTTTGTAAATAAATAAAAAGTACACCATTGTCAAATGTTCTCATTTGTTAAGTGGGAAGGGGGTTGAAATGAATAATGGTACGGTCCGTTCTCATGCGTTCTTTGACCTCTGATCTACTTTTATGGCCAAATGTTTCCCGGACACTTCCGGGTCCCGTTACTTCGGAACATTCCATCAGTGACCCTCTCTTCTTAACTCTGTACCTCGTGTCTAAGACTCTAACGTTCTTAACTAGATTTGAGGTAGGGACTAGAGTAAAAAAAAGTACATCTGTACATGTAAGTAAATTTAACTACTAAAACCTGAGAGTAGCTATTCGCCGACGTCATTTGATTGATACAGTGGAAACCTTCGTAGTACACATCCTTTGTAAGTACACATGTTCATTTTGCCCTCTATAGAAACTTTGGAACATAGCACTACGTATACGTAATATTCCGTGATTCTAGGTAATCCCTGACCTCCTTAGAATCTTGTTAGTTAAATAGCTTACCTGTTGGCCTTTTATTGCTAATATTATGTACAAGGACTCGTCAAGGAGGTTAAAAAAAGAACCTCCTTGACCTTGTTTCTTGTTGTAGGTCAGTTTTGGAAGTTACTCGTTTACATGTTGTTAGTCTTCTCTAGCCCCTACCAGGCTCTAAAACTTAGGGCGCTGTCAAACTAGCAAAAATTGACCAAATCGACAAAGAACATGCCAGTGGAGTTGTAATGTTGTTGTTATTGTTGCAGTGTTGTTGTTGTTGTTGTTGAGGCTAGTTGTTAGTTGGTCGAGGAGTACCTTGCGACCTGGCTAACGACAAGTATATCGATTTACGGAGGCTAGTAGCCGTTGCCCCTATGGGAGTACATTTGCTCCAGAAGTGTTAGTATCTGTGTGTCAAGTGACCCTACATCTGGACCAGAAGGTCTAGAGTTCAAATTCCGGCTGTTGTTCTCAGTCACCACCTTACAGTTACACTACAGAAAGACCCCCTAAGGTAGAAGGGCTCCGAAGTGGGCCAGCATCCTACACTGTTGTTATGTTACGTCAAAATGATGTAGTTACCTTCGACAAGAAGGTTATGTTTTGGCTAGCGTTTGTATCTATGTTTGTAGAAGACCAGCATAACTCAAGAACGCCTGGATGGATTGTATTGATATTCGGTATGTGAGTACGTCTTGATGAGACCTAGAAACGATTAGATTTTAGGCCCCCTAGCGGCCTGTTACAGTACTGAAGCGGAACTTCCGGGTTTGACATTTCAAGTTCTGGACATGCCGCGGCTATGATTTTTGAGTAGTATACAGTTCTTGATGCTGAGAGTAAGTGGTATAGGTTCGGGCCCCCTAGCGACTTGTTTTGGAACTGCAGGACAGGTTTAGTGTGAGGCTTTGAAAAAGAATAACCCAAGAAGGGGTTGACGGATTGTCATGATTTTTGGTATGTAGATAGCTTAAGTGATGCCTCATATAATTACACATTAACTATGCAAATTGAAATCTAATTTGCATGATTGATTAGGAAATCGTCTAAATACGCTCAGTTCAATTATATGACTATTGCAATATGTGACATTTGTAACTGAGAAAGAGAAGAATATTGATAGATGTATATTGTGCAAAATAAAGAACTAATTTGCATAATTCATGAGAAAATGCTATAACGTCATTGTGGTAAATGACTTCTTATTTGTAGCATTTAGAAGTTATGCACAGGTGAACATCGTTGAACATTAATTATGTAAATGAGGTCGTGATTTGCATAAATTATCAGAAAATGTGATAAAAGCCTTCTTAGTTTGCGTACGTCTGTTTGGTAGAGTAGATGATCAAGTTATTCAATTTATTCAAATGAAAATCTTTTTTTTGCATAATCAATACAAACATAATTAATTCAGCAGTTGTAAAAGTGGCCTTTTCACCGCGGATTTATCAAACCGGGAACATTTTTCCATGGCAATAAGAGACAACAGTATATGGTGCTACCGCGAACTTAAAACCACCGCGAAAAGTCCTTTTTCCCGCTACCGCGAAATTAAATCCCCGCGAACTTAAACACAATTTTACAGTATGCATGCTCTCTCGACGAACCACACAATGAAGGGGAGGGGCACCCCTACACTGACTCTTCGTGAATGAGGACTGACTGCTTCATAATACAAACGAGTCTGTGTCTATGTTTACCTAGCTTGTCCCCAACGACCAAGACATTGCGACAGGCAGCATATGTAAATACAGTACTTAAAGTTTTGTGACCGCAGCGACACCTGTCCTGCAGTACAATGTGAACCAGTCAGAATTGCCCTGAAGAAGGTGACAGACGGTCACCGAAACGTCGGTGTGAATAAAGCAATGGCAAGAGTCTCTTTATTCAGTGACGTACCGACGTACCTGATGAAACTATTCACGGAGGCTCACCTCCCATGTTGAGACAGGCTTCTTTAATGAAAGTTGTATGGCGAATTCTTGCCGTGGGCTAATTGCAGGTAACATGGAATTTAGACAAGCAGAGTAAAACAATTGTCTATTCTTATGTAAAAAAACTTAAAGCTAACTCTAGATTCCGGGTTATTGGTTTTGACTTCTTTTTCGAAGACAGTAGAAGACGAAAGATCCTACCTTAAATTATATTGTGTGTGGGTTTTGTGATGTTAGAAGGAGAATTGTTTTCTTTTTGTCGGTGAACGTGAAGAAATTTGGATGGAGTTTGGTGGCCTCCTCAAACAGCTCTTTTCTTTCGTGATCGATAGAGCGAACAGTTTGAAATAAAATTTTGTTCGTCTTCCACCATGTTTTCTTGAAGTTCATCTGTGTTGTTAGAAGTCATTATTGAGTTAGTTTAACTGCAATATCCAACATAAGATTGGACTCAGCCAAAATTTCGACTGAAGAGAACCAGTCTTTGTCAAGGAATGAACAATCCACTGCTGTCGTGACGGTGGGCGCCATAGACTTCCTGAAACTTATGATCCACTGCTCACTGAGTCACGTGTTCTATCTGCATAACGTGACGTCACGACAGCAGTGGACTGTTCATTCCTTAACAAAGACTGGTGCTGTTCGGTCCAAAAGTTGGATGAGTCCAATTTTTGTGCTGGATATTACAGTTAAACTAAATTTTAGTTCAATAATATACGTTTGATGATGATGATGAATAATAGTACGTTTCTACGTACCTTCTCCAGCTGTGCTGACATGGCGTGTTGTTTCCTGAGTTCCATCCAGGCTCCCGTTCAAGCCGCCATCCGGCCGGCCATGTGGCTTCCCGGAATCCGGAATCTTCACTCTCACAAGGAAACGTGAGTTCAATAAAAAGCTGTATAAGCTAGATCGGGATTTTACGCGCGCATGCGCACTGTGATGCATTGTGAGCAACAAGTAAAAATTGAAGGCCCATGGCCCTGTGTTCGAAAATGTAAAAATTACATTTGGACAATTTGTAGTCAAAAAGAATAACAGATGTACGTGTATTGTGGGATGATTCTGCTTTCTTTAAAGCTCACAACCCACCGTACCGGCAATTTGTCGGTACGTTTTGTTTTTGGAGGCCACGTCCGCCACGTATTTCTGAAAACGCTCAGGCTGTACAGGGTAGACGCGTCGCCCGTACTGGCACGTACGGGGGGCAAATCCGCAGCTCGATGGCACACAAAGTTTTGCCTGCACGTTAAGTTCTACAGCGTGTCTGCGTGCCCCAAAATCCGTCCGATCCCTACGAGTTCATACGGGGTACTTACCACTTACGGATCCCAAAAGATTGCCCACGTTTTGGCACGTAGACAGCACGTATTTGCACGTACGGTTGGTTGTGCCCTCTAAGCTTAACTTCTTCTCCTATACAATTCCAGTTGGCACTCTGACTCCACAGCTCCCGACTGTTTGAAAAGTTTGCTTGGTGCACTTGAGAAGGTCAAGGTCGACAGTCCTTACTGGAGGAAACACAAGGTCAACAAGGTGAAGTCATAATTGACCTATAGTTGGTCAACGGCTGTAAGCGCCATTTGGCGTAACGCTGCAGTCAATATGTCATTTTTATAAGCTCGTCAGGAAGTAAAAAGATTAACATAGTAGGATGCTAAACTTTCTTTCTACACAAACTTTCAACGACCACCTTCGCCTTCTTCAGGATCAATACTGATGACCAATCACTTCAGAACGTAAACTCGCGAGAGTTAACGTTACAGACACGTGATCTTATTAGCACGGTGTGTCTGCGTCTGATCACGTGTCCGTAACTCTCGCGAGTTTACGCTCTGAAGTGATTGGTTACCGCCGGTATTGATCCTGAAGAAGGCGACAGTGGTTGTTGAAAATTTGATTCCTGTATACCTTTGTGTTTAGCATAGTACTATAATTATTACTACCAACACAGATAAGCTTCCATGATAAGATTGACATTGACGTGCGTCTTATGTTGGAAGGTAAAATATAGAATTTGTCCGTTGTCATATCTTAACATGTCATGTACAGGGAGTAATTGCAGGATATATCACAACTAACAGATAGAACAGCCAAGGCCGCCATGTTGGAAAAATCCAAGATGGCGACTGGTCCGGTTTATTCACAATCATCGCTCTATCTGGCGGACACTGAGTGACGTCATCAATTTGCCTCCATCGGTACCATAGTTAGTATGGCTGCCGTATAGGAAAACATACATGTTGATGGACCATATCTCATAATGACTTTTCTTCTCACCTCTCCTGTCCTTTGAATGCCTTGCTACGATTCTTTAACCCATCCACATGGCGGACACTGACTGACGTCATAATCACGTGAGTGCAAACCCACTTCTCCTTCGTGTTGATAGGTGGATGAAGAACGTTACCGTGTGCAGATCTTCACTTACACCCGGGCGGAGTGGCTGGACGTGGTGGAGATAGAGTTCCGTCCAGGACAGACCGAGGGTTCAGAAGCAGAGGTACAAGCTATCAGAGAATGTCTTAGGAATGTGAAAGTTAAACTCTGGTACTCACGATAAAACAATGCTTGCATTGAGAAGCTTCCACCAGGCATCTGCCGTGGTTTCTTCAGCAATGAAGGGTCACGTGACCTGAGGGTTGGGGGTCGCCGTCTCTCAGGTCACTTGGCAGAACGAGTGTGTTGTAGGTGTGTGGGGGGGATGACTTTTACCAGCTCGAACTCATTCCTTCGACCTTTCATTCATGCATTCATTCATGCATCCATTCATTTATTCTTTCGTAGAAGTGCCTTGTTTTTATCCTCCTTTTTCTTCATAAGGCTATGCATTTCACGAAACACGCCGAGCATTAAAAACAAAACACACTTATATAAGATAGGCGGGAAATATTCTGCATTTACTAGCCAATGTCTGCCTTGAAATCGCCACGTGTCTTGTTTTCCAGGCTGCGTCCTTCTCCAGTGGACTGTTCCCGACCTTGGTGCCGCTGTGCTTCGTCTTCAACACGGTAAATAAACAGTTTGCTTGAAATTATCAATTCACATTCAACAAAAACGTTAGGAGGATGACTTTATCAGTCATATCACCGTTATCACTTCACCAATGGTATTATTTATCATTGGACATCTTATTTATTATCCTTTTCTTTGTCGTTTTCAGGTCTTCTTCTTCGTCCCGTTCCTTGACATGGAATACAACAAGAAGCGTTTGGATGCGCTCCGAGAAGCCATGGACGTTCCAGTATCTGTTTTCAACCCGTAGGAAAATGTGGTGTCATGTTTGTGTGCCAAATAAGACTTAGCTGAATCTTATGTGAGATTAGGTATTATCATATAGCCAGGCGCCGCGGACCAATCAGAAGGCCCCGTTCCATGTTTGTTATGACGCCGTTGATGTCGATTTGCATCGAGTGAGCGAAGCGAAGGAGGTGCTTTTATTCGGTGGTTATAGCAAAGGCCCAGGCGTTATGACACAATACTGTAAATGTATTTAAGTTCGCGGGGATTTAATTTCGCGGTAGCGGGAAAAAGGACTTTTCGCGGTGGATTTAATTTCGCGGTAACACCATAGACTGCAATCTAATATCATAATAGAAAAATGTTCGCGGTGGTTTTAAATTCGCGGTGCGGTGGTTTTAAATTCGCGGTGCTTAACCGCGAACATTAATCCACCGTGAACATTTCTGCATTTACAGTATACCGAGGAACAGGCGGGTCATTAACCCTTAATCACATGTTTGTACGTTCATCTTTTAGCCAAATCATGAGCTACGTATGTTCATGCGATACGAAAAAAGAAACACGAAGTCTGATACAATTATTTTATTATGTCGTATATTTCCCCAACTTTGCTTTCGTAGCTAGGACCTGGAATGATATTAAAGATTTGAATGTAGTACTTTAACATTGCAAGAAACTTGTAATTTAATGCATTAAAGATATGACTTTCGTCAAATCAATGAGTGTGAATAAATACTGTGAATGATGTAGCGACAATACAACTGAGTTTCTTTTATCTTTATATACACATAATCATTGCTGTAAAACACATGATGATATTTTTGTAAATCAAAAATTATCAATAAATAGCACGATTTTTCTTTAAAAACTATGACTCTATCTCATTACTTAAAACGTTTCTTAAATTAGCCATCGCATTATTGCAATGAAGTAGTAAAACTTAAAATGTTCTTAATTAAAACAACTATATCACTGGTCCGTACGGACTGCTATGATACATTAATATAAAGTCAAGTCTCCTAATGTAAGAGATTAAAATCATGTTTTGCCAATAATTTTGTTTGCACAGCAAAATAATATTTCAATTACAAAATCTACCAGACTATGCTGGTTTCTAAAGAAATAGAACTTGGTCGAAAACGTTGAATACACCGGAATAGTTAGCCTAGCATAAAGTTTCCTTCATAACCAGCGGCCAGTTTCTACTGTTCTACCCTGGGGGGCAGACAGGATCGGGTAACTAGCGAGTTTTGTTCGGGGATCCAAGGCAGTGAGCCCGACGATCTCACCTCAGCGCTCCCGGGGAGTTTAAGTCCGAAGGAGTTATCGCTACACTTAAGAGCATGTGGACCTCATTCGGCTTAAACTACCCGGAGCGCTAGTAGGAAATCTGCGGACTGACTGTCTTAGCTTGGGCCACCGAATAAACTGTCCTAGCTTGATCCAGCTGGCCCCCAGGGTGCTACTATTCCGGATCCGCGAAGACGTCTGGCTGAGACCAAAAGCCAGTTCACGAATCAAGCTGCGTATGCGCGCATGCGTTACATTTTGGGTAATACTTAAGTGACTTTAGTAAGTCAAATGTGAAAGTCCCTTCTGTAAATAAGTTCATCAGGTTGGTATGTCACTGAATAAAGAAACTCTTTTTACACAACTCCTGCTTAATTTTTACCGACATTTCACTGTATATATAGGTAAATAACTTGTGCTTGTGATCGCAACGGTAAGCCGTTGGTACATGTTGCTGCAGTACAATGTGAACCAGTCAGAATCGCCCTGAGGAAGGTCACCGTCGGAGATAATAAAGCAGTGGTTGAGTAATATAAAAAGAGTCTCTCCATTCAATGTAAGCCTCTTACTTGTAAACAGTTGTTGTAATTGTCTACACTATATGCTTGCTAATACAGTAGAAGCCGCTTAATTGCACGGCCTATTTGTCAGTGAATTTCGTGCAATTATCCGACTGGTGCAATAATGCGAAGTTATCTAGCTGGATCGCACCGGTTTGGATTTTGGGATTCTATGCAGTTAACAGAAGTGTGCGTTAATCCGTTGTGCAATTAACTGGCTTCTACTGTACTGTTTATGTCTTTCAATTTGACATATTACCCAGGATGCATATTGCGGCGCATACGCAGCTTAGTCCGTTGATTCAGCTTATTGTTAGTCTTGTATTGTCTCGTGTCTATATGATCAAATTAGCAATTTCTGGTGACGGCTCCTCTACCAGTATGTTCGTCATGTTAGTCAGTTCGCTTGCATTGTACACCAGCCGATATCCCAACTCAGTCATGATGTTGTGGCACCTGTGGTGGGGATTATACAAAAAGAATGTATATGACAAAAATGCTTAGATTCCAATATTTGAGGCTATAAATAATATGTGAATATCAAAACAAAAATGACACTCAATTATCAATATATTAATAGGACAGAAATATCACAATAAACCAAAAAAATGAAAGAAGTAACACCGTTTTCATAAAATTTGCATGTAAAGGTCTGACGCAGAGTGGTAAATGGTACTGGTACAGCTATCGTGAATCTATTTTAGATTAAGAATCAAGTCGAATTAGCCTGGATACCAGACTGTTTCCGGGGGGGGGGGGGGGGGGTTCTGTGGTAAAATTCTCTTCGGGGCATCTTAGCCCTAGAGCCGATGATCTGGCTTGTGAAGGCCCTGAACCCAGTCTGGTACCCAGGTTAGTCTTAAGAGGGCTGTACATACCTGCTCTGCACCTTGGAGACGGAGGAAAAGACGAGTTTGTGTCGCCAGGTGTCCAAGGTGGCCTGGGAGTTCCTGTTGGTCTGGTACTTACTGAAGATGTGATGGTGACCCTTTGTGTTCTTCTCGATCCAATCCGTAACCTATACATACATGCAACAGAAACAGGTGGGCACTAAACGGTATGTAAGGCCACAGTAAGTAGATTTTATGTCTAACATCAGCGATGGTATTGATTTTGTTCTGATCTAAAAAAATACGAATATGTAAATTGTCTTGTTGAAGGCGTGACATCAGTGTGGTAGCCATAAGTGTAGTGGTAGAAGCGACACCATTGTTGTAGGATGGCAATAGAAGTTGGACGGAAATATTATGACCGGTCGACCTTTTTCTGACTTGCCTAGTTCTATTATAGGCCGCCCATCTTAAGTTAGAAACAGATATATTAAAGTATTAGATTTAAGTATTTTAGGAAACTAAATTCAAATCATATATTAGATAGTCACCCAACAGATAGATTAAAGTAGTAGATTTCTGGACACTGAAGTCAAACCCTAGATTAGATAGTCACCCAGCACTGACCTCATCTGGCAAGGGAATCCCCAGAAAGTTGTAGATTTTCTCCGCCATAGTTGAGGGGTCGGCTGCCACGTCTTCGTACCGTACTAAAGCGTACCTGTATTGATACGTACAGTATTGATACTATGACTATGACGTATGACAGCGCTTTCATTTGGACACAACAGATACAAAAGGACGATATCGTAAGTGAAATGTGGGTGAAATGATCGAAGCTGTGTCAGTTTGCTGCTAACTACAAACTCCTAAGCAGACGATGCTGACTTATGCTATTCATGATGGTATATACCTTATTTATTACTAAGAGTGGAATTCGAAGGCTCAAGCATGTTTTAGCCATTGCGCACTGGGGATAGGTTCTATCATACTCTGGTCGATAATTCTGGTTCTAGGATCAAGGTATACGTAAGGCCATGTTGATTTCATTATATGTATGAGATCCTCTAGGAACCCAAAGGCTGATGCAAGCGTACAAATGAAAAAGGTGGCCAAAAGAAAGCTGCCTTCAATATGACATCTAAGTGGTCTGGAAGGTTGAACAAATGACAGAACACATGTCACGTATACACAAGTATAGTATACCGAAAAATAGATTCTTCCTTTTTGTTCTTTCACATCTTCTTTGATCTTGGAATTGACGTTAATATTCTAAGGCATACTTTTGCTTATTTTGCTTTGTACGATTAACAGTATTGTTGAAAGTTTCTTTATCGAAGCGGCCGAACATCAATGCGCACGCGAATGCCATCCCTATAAATCATCAAATCAACATGGCCTAGCCATAAGATCGGTACAGTTTGCAAAAGAAATTTACACGTTCCTTAAAGAAAAGTTATAGACGAATGTCTGACCTCCCCCGTAGCTGCTGAGGTAAGTTATCCCTGTACTGCACGTTTCTCTCCATCCAACCGCAGATTTCGTCTGCTTCAAGGGTCCGGATCAGCAGCTCCTGCAGTCCCAATGGGTTCCGCACGGCGGCAGGGTGCGACAGTGCCAGCCTGGATGCTACTATTGCTCGAGGATCCCTGTTAAAATATATTCAATTTATACGTTAAAAAAAAACGCCAGTATATAACTCAAATAGAATATATAATGTATTAACAGAATCTTATGCCGTATGTCTTGGAATCAAACTATATTTCGCATCATATGAATCTCGAATTTATAAAACGCACTACGAATACCCAGGAATATACGAACAATTTTCATTCAGACGGCATTTCGGCTCATTCCGCTTCTCGTGTGAACTTGTATAAGGTCAATATGGAATTCACATCCGCAAGGGGCGAGAACTTTGCAAATTCTTCATTCCGGCTAATTCTGCTTGATTCCTGCTGATCCGGTTTTAGAGTGAGGGGGTCTAAAAGCGGGTTTGTAATGACACGAATGTTTACCTTATCAAGTGTACAATCTTCAGGTCCAGCGAAGGATCTTCCACGAGTGGCAACAGCTCGTCCACCTTGTCTACACGGATGGCTTTCACCGCCACATGTTTGTGTGTTGCGCACAGTTCGGTCAGAAATCTGGGAATGTTTCTGAGTAGAATCGGACAGTCAGTTCTGTTTCCCGCTCTGATTTTAAAGCGAGCAGTTCGACAGGCGTCTCTCACCGTCCGACTCGCGTTTCTCCCGATGAAAGCTCCTCTTAGATACGAGGCGTAATAAGGCCCCATCCCGGTAAAGTTGCAGTGAAAAAGTCCGTTCAACATTTGCAGCTTCGCGCGTTCGTAGAAGCTGTTGTACTCACGATCGAACCGGTTCACACGTGTTCCTTTCAAGTCAGCCACTACTTCGGATCCTTTTGGTCTAAAGAAGTATTTACCGTTATGTTTGAGGGTCCACATGGGTTCGAAGAGGTAAAAGAAATCCCTATTGTTGTTTAACAGTTCGCTAACGAACGAGGATCCCGAACGCATGAGCGCTAGAATGACGACTCCAAGTTTTTTGACCTGCCGTTGACCTCTCGCGATATCTGAACGTGACTGAGCGAGAGTTCCGTGTAGGGGCGTGTCCTTCTTAGGCACAGACGTTGTGATACTTGTCCTGTCTATCATGTGATGATAAGGGGGAGACTTAAGGAGTCTTGGAGGCATTTTGGGTCTTTGCAGTGAAGGAATATGTTTCCTTCTTTCTTCGCTGTCGTCGATTTCTGTGTTCACACCATTACTTCTATATGTAGATAGGTGGATGTTTCTTGTTGTTTTTCTCCTGTCCGTGTTCTGAGTAGAACTTGTTACGGAGGGAACTATCTTACTCCAGGGCTTGACCGTGACATGTCTTAAGGAAGAAGATGTGAAGTGTTGTTCCCTAAGAAGTCCTCTTAAGCTTCCCGTGATGTTTAAGACGTCTTGTTGTTTCCTTGCCTTGTGTTTTGCCAGAATGGATTTTCTCCTGAGAAGACCCACGTCGTAGAACAGGGGGGTGAGCACGAACAAAGCTGCGAAGAGGATACAGTAGAAGACGTAGCGTTTCCTGCGAAGTAACGTCCATGGAGAGGCTGGGCAGGCCATGCTGCATCTGCAAAACAACAACATGTACATCGTATTAATTACGACACACATATATTACAGAGGCCATCTACATCAGCGCTTTACGACCATCCTTGAATAGAGACGGTGGGCGCCATAGACTTCCTGCAACCTATGATCCACTGCTCACTGAGTCAAGTGTTCTATCTGCAAAACGTGACGTCACGACAGTAGTGGATTGTTCATTCCTTGACAAAGACTGATGCTGTGCAGTCGAAAATTTGGGTGAGTCCAATTTTGGTGTTGGAAATTACAGTTCAACTATTTCAAGAATAACTTTTAGCAACACAGATGAACTTTCAAAATATGTACATCGTATGTCATTGTCAAACACATCTTTGGTATCAATCTTTGGGGCTACAAGTGAATTTATTGTATTATATCCTCTGCAGACTATAATCTTACTATGTGAGAGCGCAAAAAAAAAAAACGTGAGCCAAGAAAAGATGCCTAAATTGTTCTTACCTCAATGAAAAATGTAGGTAACGTTATAATAGTAAAAGGTAAGTTTTTATTATTGCAAATCCATGCTCATGGGGCTAATTGCAAGTGAACAAAAGTCAAATACATGTAGTAAACATGTAAATAATCTAAATTCTAATATCGAATATGATTCTAAACCAATAATTACCGCGCGCGCCATTTTTTCACGTACGTAAAAATATAGTTCAATTCTCAACTGTTGAAAATTCTCACGGGAAGCGCGATGACCCTACGTGACCTCGCGTTCAGTCCGCTACATGGCATACCTTAGAACATATTGACGTCATTGTTTGTTCAAGACTCATGACCAGACTTCCTGATATGACGTCACATGTCGACTTCGGACACAAACTCTCCTTCATTTTGGCACCGCCGAAGCAGGCGCATGGGCCATGACACAACAAACGAGTCCTGTACTCGCACAATCTTAAGTTAGTACTTCGGAAAGACAAGTTGTATAGAGTTTGAGAAGTTGTGCTTAACGCACGGGGCACGCACACCATACTTTCATAGGACCGTACGGTGGATTCTATAGGTCACCAGGCTTATCCAAACAAGGAAACGGTGGATCGCAACTGGTAACCCCAAAGGTGGATAGGAGCGTGCATACTGGTGTTAGGAACTCGCACTAGACTTCTTCAAGTTATACAAGGCAACCTGGGATTCGAACCATCGACCTTCGGAGTTACTGCTAACCCCTGGTCATCATGGCAGCATCATGTCGGTTGCTACAAACGGCTCTGATCGTCATGTTTCTGTCTCCCACACTGGTAAGAGATGTGCTCGGACAAACAGGTGAGATACACAAGATAAACTAAGATTCAAATTGTTCATTTAATTGTATTTCCTTGTTTTGATTATTTCTAGGTTATGAAAAATGTATTTTCGTAATGACGGTACCGCAATCGTTAACTGTCCTGAGATCACTCTGTATTCACACACATGTACAACGTACAAAGTACATGTGTATTGCAAACTTGCAAGTGGCAAATGCTGTGAATGGGGACGAACTAGACGCCAACAGGCACCGGTGGGCGCGAACTAGACGCCAATAGGCACCAGTCGGCGCGAACTAGACGCCAATAGGCACCAGTGGGCGCGAACTAGACGCCGATAGGCACCGATGGGCGCGAACTAGACGCCAATAGGCACCGATGGGCGCGAACTAGACGCCAATAGGCACCGATGGGCGCGAACTAGACGCCAATAGGCACCGATGGGCGCGAACTAGACGCCAATAGGCACCAGTGGGCACGAACTAGACGCCAATAGGCACCAGTGGGCGCGAACTAGACGCCAATAGGCACCAATGGGCGCGAACTAGATGCGTGTACAAAACACATAACAGAGCGAAAAGCTGCTATATGGTTCGCGCCCATTCTACTTGGTCATTTTTGTAACTGTTTGTAACACTCGGGCGGGCCACGATCTCCGATGTACTGTTAGTCTTTAACGCCGAAAAAAACACACAAGAAGACCCCCTAGGGCTTGCTGACACTTTGACCACCGACTTCAGTCACTAAACTATTAATACAGTAGTTACCTGTCTAATAATTTATGCTGAAAGTGTATGGCCACTATGGGCAACACAGTTAATATTCAACTGATTTATGTTGACAAATCCTGCTCGGAACAATGTTCCGCAAACGTCACCTTCTCACCCCTGTAACTATTCTCTGACCTAGGCCCACAATATTTACTAGCCAGTAGCAACCAGTTTTAAAGTACAAACAAGCCTGACTCAAAGTTGATATGTTATCTGCACATGTTGATACAGGTGTAAAAATTGTGGAGATGAAAAGCTTTCACAGACACTTGTATCAAGATGTGCAGATAAACACATTATGCATATCAGCTTTGAGTCTAGTTCCCTACAAAGTAAAATACATACAACAAAACAAGAGGGACGTCTGTGTCACGTCTTTTTGGCAACGCCTCAGGTGTGGAGCATTTTTCTCTTGCCTCAATGTGTTTTCTATTCCCCCTTGACAATGTGCATGAGAAGTGGTCATTTGTCTTTTGGACAAATTGTAGTCAGGTTGGTTTGGTTTGGTTTTAATTAGGATCTCCATTAGTGACTAATACGTCACTATTCTTCCTGGAGTCCGGTTGATGGTACTCATTTTCACTTGAGTGTAGTGAGGAAAGTCGTGTGAAGTGTCTTTCCCAAGGGCAAAAGATCGGTGGCATGGCAGGGTTCGAACTCAGGACCTTTGGGGCCTGAGCCTAACGCGCTGCCGATTGCGCCACGTGATCTCACTAACAGGTTCTATTATTCTGTAAACTCTTAAAGGTTTTCAGAAAAGTATAAATTTGGATTTCATTTCTCATTTACCTTTTTATCGCTATACGTGGTGAACGTTCAGCTACAAGTTAGTTTACTCATAATTAAATCAAATCTTTTCGTCTGCAGGAATCCAAAATGGCGGCACCGTTAACGTCACATGCACAGCGGGCTCCAACGCCGATCTACAGTTGACTCCCGTACTGCCACCTGGTATCACACCACTGTTCCAAAGATGGACGAAGCTACCAGACACAGGGATCGCCGTCAGGGACGACATTGTGCACATTTCCGACGATTACCAGGTAGGAAGCAGTCCTCCTAACATAAGCAATATTAATGGGACAGCCGGGCCCGTTGATTATGCTACGTTGTAAGTAGTCAGTAGGGGGCGTCTTTGCAACCCTATCATCAGGCGCCGAGGATCCAAGCAGTTGTTATGTTAACATAACAACAGCAGTTGTTATGTTAACATAACAACACAAACAGCAAAACAAATAGGTTAACATGTCATTTTGCAGGGACGGGTAGAATTGTATGGAGACGCAAGCTTGCGGTTGAAAGACGTCACACCTTCCGATTCCGGCACTTACCGGCTCTACATGGTGTCGTCTGATGGCCTTTCACAGACGTTGGAGCGGTCTCTTCAAGGTCCGTTTGTTTACACAATTGAACACGGATAACGCATTTCTGATGTGCAGTTTTGCTTGTAATCAGTTGAATTGTTGTGAAGGGGAAGGGCAATCTGTTAAACATGTGTATGATAACAACTGCTAAGTAAACCAAGTCTTTTCTTGTCCTGAATTACAGTCCTTGCTATGCCAACAACCGAGACAACTCCAGGAGCAATGACGGCACCACTCACTACTTCTTCAGGTACAGTACATGAGCGTTTCATAATCTACCTTCCTGGAGGATTCAAATCGGGGGGGGGGGGGGGGCAACTTATATCTCGCATAATAACGCAAGAATGGCTTTCGCTAGAGCCACCAAATTTGACATTTGGCATATCAGTAGTTCACGGAGGATTGTGTCCTACAGACTCTTCCTTTCAAGAGACAAAACATTTGTCAAATTCTTCACAGAGGTACAAAAGCAACGTTTTGTTCTTTTTTTCAAAATTCCTGCAGTGCACGTGGAGAACGATGTTTACTTTCTCGGTGTCACCGAGGTTATCGCGGGCGAGGCAGTGCAGCTGAACTGGACCTACAGCATCCGCCCTGGCATCGTCAAACTTCACGAGGTCTGGAAGGGTCCGGGTGGAAACCACATCATTCGCCGAATAGGGAATCAAGTACTCTGTTACGATGAGTACAAAGTAAGTGTTCTGTGAACAGAGAAATCTGATGCGTTTTATCTAGGTATGTAAGCGTGCCACACAGCACGGTTCGACGGCGTAAAACGTGCACAAGAAACACGCAATGACGGCAGTCCCAAGGTGCCATATGGGGTACCCACAACGGCTGTTTCTTACGGTCTCCACATTGATAACAGACGCGAACAGTGGACAATACTCGGTCACAAAATAGATTAATAATCACATTTTACGATCTTATAATTTCAATGAATGACGGGGCTTAGGAAAGTTCCAAATTTGCCAAGTTCGTACGGAGCGCTGATCGTGGAGTTATTTCAACTAACCCGTCATGAAAATACATAAAAACAGCACCAAAATTATCTGCTTTTTCAACTTTCTAAAAAACTTTTCCCCTTTTCATAATCGTCAAATGCCATACTTATGATTTGCTTTTATCTCCTTGCTACACAGTTTTCTGGTATTATTTCTTATTCTAAATATTTTCTGTTTACGTTTGTACGGTGGGCGGTACAAACTTCCGAGCACCGTTCGCCCGTGATGTGGGTGGGTCAAAGCTCCCCGGAAGTTTGTACCACGCACCGTACATGGAACAATCTATCAGATGAGATAATAACGACACCAATTGAAGACCGAATAATCGGTTGAAGATCTTTACAGGATGAACTATAAACGTATTTCCTTCTTCCATACTCTGTAGGGACGGGTGGGTCTCATTGGCGATAACATCCTACTGCTGAACGCAACGCGCCCAGCAGATGCAGGAAGTTATACCACCACGGCTTACTTCTCCGATACATCTGTACATGTAGCGGAGAGACAACTCATCGTCCACTGTAGGTTACCGTTGTTGAAACTACCTTCTTTAAAAATCTAGGAATGAATTAAGCAATGTTCAATGACAATGGATGTCACTCGAAACGTCCGGAAGTAAATCTCCGTTTATGATCCAGTTGTAAAGGTTTAACTGTAATTGAACATTGTTTACCTGAATCTCTAACCTTCATAAACGAATCATGCAATTGATGTTAACGCACTTTGACAGAGTCCCCTGTTTTTGTTGTTGTTTTTATGTATATACTAAAATTTACCATATTTGTGGAAGGGTTTATCTTCTGGCTTTGACATTCTATAATTTTGGTATTCGCTAGTGGCTACCTGCATTAACAGCAGTATAACTTATCTCTCAACTGTAAAGATCTAGAGAGTTATTTTCAAACTGATGTCTTATACATGAATGTGAACTAAAAAAAGCGATTCAGAAGCAGGTTTGGAAATGGACTAGTTGCACATGCTAGAATTATCTTTCTATTTTCAAGTTAAGCAAATTTAAGAAACGCAAGACGCAACATGCGTAGAAGATGGTGCGTTGAAAGGTGTGCCTAGATGTTAAGAAACCATCATTCCTCTTTTATTTCATAAAGATGCTCCCGACGTACAACTAATCAAGTTCCAGGTGGGGTACATATTTGACAACGTAACGAAGCTTACGGTATGGGTAGGGGAAACCGTGAGGCTGCGAGCAATAGCCGACTGTGTCCCCCCTGCCACATACACGTGGAGCAGGCCGGACAGACCTCTCCCGGACACCGCTGTGGTGAACGTCACTACAGGATTCTTGACAATCACCAGATTCATTTGGGAAGACCGCGGTAATTACACTGTCGTCGCCGAGAACTATCTAGGCAATTCGTCGGTCGCGATTGTCACTATGGAAACCTGGTATGGTAAGTAAAGACCCTTATTTGAAAAATAATCTACAAGCAAGGGTATTCCGCTTAGATTGTACATCTTGGAGTATGCTCTGTTACGTGGACATTGATTATTTACGCCTCCATGTTCATGACTAAATCTTTCGATTTAAATGAAATTCGTGCCTGTCGGCGTCAGGACCAAAACCAATACAGTGGAAGCCAGTTAATTGCACCTCGGATAAATGCACACTTCGGGTAATTGCACGGAATCCCCAAATCCCAAACCGTCTCCCATTTACTCCATTGTTAGTGACTTCGCTTATCTGCACGACAAAAAACACCAACGCCGGATAATTGCACGAAAATTTGTCAAATTTGTCAAATTGACTGTAAAATGCGTGCTAAAAATCGTCAGACACGGTACAAATAAGCCGATAACGGCCTTTGTGAAGTCGCTATACTGACAACATGTATGAAATTGTTATTGGGATCAAAAGAAAACGATATTGTGGGGTCGGCACCATGAAGACGCCCGCCCACTAAATTTCGTGAAAGCCGGCATTACGATTTGGCAGACAACTTGCTGTGACATACTCAATAAAAACTGTTCTCTATCTGTCCATTGTCTAGTTACATAATTAGGGTCGCGAGGAAATACTTATGCAGTGGTTTTATGTTCTTGGCAATCCAGTCGGAAACAACACAGCGACTCGGGGCCTACAGACGGACATAACACTCGCCTTCGGCGGTGCAGTGCTTTAGTTTCGTGACCAGGAAACTACATAACGTATACAGTAACTTACTTTTAGTTTCGATTTCATGTGCATATTGCAGTACGATGTTTTGTGAAGACATGTATATGACGCCCGGAGCACAACAGGTACAGCACTACTGTAACATGTAAATAAACTGTGCGTTGTACTACCTTCCATACCACCTCTCGGCCCCTCCGCCCGTGGTGATGCGGTCCATATGACCAACTCCGCATTATCGCACACGCCGGATAATTGCACGAAATTCGCTGGCAAATTGGGTGTGCAATTAAGCGGCTTCCACTGTACTTGAAGCTGCAATTTCGCTTCTCGGAGAGACAGCAGAAGTGATGATTATCGCTGACGTCAAGCTTAAGTCACTTGACTGGAAAATTCAAGCACGCATTTTTGATCATTACCTTGCAACATAGTTTATATGTGAATTTCAAAAGAGCCTATGACTTTTCGTGCTATATTTCATCAAGGTCCAATCTAAAGACTGAGCTGTTATACACAACTAAATCAAGTCAATAAGGTTTCAGAAGTTCTCTGCTACATTGCTTAGTGTTATATATGTAATGCCTGGAGCTTTTCATTGCTCGACGCAAGGTGCGCTGCAGCGAGAAGACTGGTGTTCCAAACGTCCGTTTGTTTTCATTGATTCACCGCCAGCCACTTTTGTTCCATTTCAGGAACTCCGTGGCCCCCTAATGTAAATGGCTTTAATAGCTCGCTGAGCCCATCTGAAATCACGATGGTTGCAGTGGGCACAACGCTGGGCGTCACGTTTTTAGTGTGTGGAGGACTGGGATGCTGTAGATGCTGGTGGGTCAAGAGAAGACATCGACGCGCCAAGATGCAGAACAGACGGTTGTCCTTCCACCCGTTTATCTTAGGTAACTATTTATAGCTGTCTTAGATCTTCTTCCGAGGCTTTACTGTGCCTCTGTTGCCTGCATTTTAAGGGTGGATATGTGTTACACTTAAAGTAGTAATCACCATATTGCCGGTGTCACAGCGATCTCGCAAAATCGCTAGTGTTGTCCGAGACCTCACCCTCTCCAGCGATTTCGACAACACCAGCTATGCCCCCCCCCCCCCCCAGGGGCGAAATCGCTAGTGTTGTCACACACCCTCCCATCTAGAGACCCCGCCCCCTCCAGTGATTCCGCCTCGCACTCCATCACAACCCCACCCCCTACCCCCGAGAAATCGGTAGCAATCTCGCCCGACTGACAGTCAGCATTTTGCGAAGTCTCAAAGTTTCAAAGTCCCGTTTCCTGTTGTATTTGCACAAAACGTCATTGCAAATCAATATGGCGGCGCCGGCGCATGGACGCAAAACACTGTAATGATTTTCTGTAATAAGCCGGTCCATGGTTTGAGCTGCACATGTGCCTTGTGATGCATGCTGGGTAATATGCGAAAGATTATGGCCCTGAGACATGAATAAAACACGGCCGGACATTCATAGAAAAATCATGATCCTGACAAGATCTGTTTACAGGTTAGTTGTGACTTTATACCTTTGACCTCAGCTTATCAAACGTATCTTGTTTCAATATTTGCCGCAGATCGCGTTTACCCTTTGGAGCAGCCGCCTCCGTCTGTACCAGCCCGTCCACAGTTCATGAAGTACGAAGTGAACAGGCAGGACTTGGAGCTGGGGGAACAGATCGGCAGGGGCGCCTTCGGTGTCGTCTACCTGGCGACTCTGAAGAGAACTGCAGCCGGGCTGGCCACGAACAGAACAGTTGTGGTCAAGACTGTTCACGGTAAGCCCCGGGTATACATACGCTAGCTCACGGTTTGAAGCGCACGTGCACGGAGTAATGCATTGCGTTAGAACGTCAAAGTTTGGAGATCCTCGCAAGCAATACAAGAAGGCCTGGCCATTGATACCCGCATTTATACTTTCACAAGTACTAAGTAAAGAATTCAAATTCTTGGCCGTATCTACTACGTATACCTTCAATGGGACGTTATGCGTCTAAACTAGATGCTGAACAGGGCTGGATTTTCCAGGCCCATTATGAGTCCTCACTTTTGTGTTCTATACAAGAATCGCGTTTGCATAAATACGGTTCAAACAATGACCTAGCACTTTTCCAAGGAAGATCAAACGATACCCAGGTGTAGAAAGAAATTCTACGTTTTTTTTATAGAAGCACAAACTTGCTAAAACACTTGACATGACCATCCTGTATAAGTGGGGACCAGGACCCCCAAATGTGCCGGGACTTAAAATCCCACCGCTGCCACCAGTGTTAGTTATACTTATAGGAGGGACGCCCACTCTTGACCCGTGTCTAGGGTAAGACTAGGATGGGACATCCAGATTCCTTTTATTGGGTCTAATGTTCACAGCAGATGTCATAACACTGCCATTCGCTAACTGGCCACACATGGCCTATCGTTACGTATATACAGATTGCGCCAGTGGTGAAGAAAAGTCGACATTTGTGCATGAGATCGAGACGACCATCAATCTGGGAGAACACAGGAACTTGCTGGGTCTGGTTGGGTGCTGCACGCTGACTGACCCGCCTTACCTGGTCACGGAGTACCTGCCGTACGGAGACCTCAAGAACTTCCTGCTCAAGTGCCGACA
This sequence comes from Branchiostoma floridae, assembly GCF_000003815.2. Taxonomy (NCBI): domain Eukaryota; kingdom Metazoa; phylum Chordata; class Leptocardii; order Amphioxiformes; family Branchiostomatidae; genus Branchiostoma; species Branchiostoma floridae. The sequence continues at coordinate 10,289,063 of NC_049989.1, read as the reverse complement.
GGTTTGTTTGTTTGTTTTTTGTAGTGGACGGACAATTTCTGCATTACCAATTCCCCAAGAGGTCCAAGGGCCTCAACTGCATGCGTTTACTGTAAATCTTCGCGACGTTTTATTCTCGGCGTTTTATTCTCACGGTTTCTGCAGTGCCATTCAAATGCTCAACCATTGTTACGACCACGAACTCATGATGATACAGCACCTCTTCCCATTCTTGTATTTATTTGAACTTGAAATATGAGGTTTTGTGCTGAACTATTCGTACCTTTACTAAGAGTTGAAATTCGTTTCTCCAAAGCCGCAGGCGAACAGCGTCTATGACATGACGGATTTGAAGATGTACCAGATCGGACGTCAGATAGCAAACGGCATGGTGAGTACTAGTGCTGTGTACTGCCTATCCTTCATCTATAGATGGTCATAGATCTCTATAGACTATTGTTGGGAGTTAGTTATGAGTAAGATCATCTGTGGTTGGGAGTTGGTCGGCGGGACTGCCTAACTCATCATCATCATGCCTAACTCTCCAAAAGTATTCTGTACCAGTCGACTATATATAGAGTTCGAAAAAAAAATTTAAATTACTTGGCTTTTTTGAAACTTCAATCTTCTTGACTTTCTGCTGACCTCTTTTTTTCATATATTTGGATATTTGTTTATTCTTTTAACCAGGTCTTCATATCTGAGGCTGGGTTCGTGCACGGAGACCTGGCAGCCCGGAACGTGTTGGTTGGAGAGGGCCTTCTGGTGAAGATCGCAGACTTCGGGCTGGCCACAGACGTCTACGAGCGAGGCTACCAGCGGCAGGACGCTGAGCAGAGGATACCCTTGAGGTGGATGGCGCCGGAAAGGCTGCTGAGGGAGGGGCGCTATACTAGCAAGAGCGACGTGTGAGTACATGTAGTAAAAACAGATACTTAGACGGACAACTTAAGTCCTGTCACACTTACAGGACCTTTCACATAGCCATTCCCAAACACGGACAATAATGAAAGTTAAAAAGCCACATGTAAATGTAGGTAAGCAAATGCGAATCTGGATCCAACGGTCGCGGGTTTCAATCCCGTCCTAGCCACCGTTGAACAGTCGAACACGCCAGCTATTGTTGAGGGTTTTTAGAACAGACGTTACTCTCCGACAGAACCCATTACAGAACTAGCGTTTATGCCACAAATATTATACCAAATACATGTGCATATATACTCCGCCCATACAGTTGGTCGTTCGGAGTGGTGCTGTACGAGATCGCGACGCTAGGGGACGTTCCTTACCCGAGTCTGGGCAGCATCCTGCTGGAGGAACTGCGCAGGGGACGACGGGAGCAGCGCCCACAGGATTGCCCCGGGGAACTGTACGTACAAATTCGCCAAAACAATTATGCTTCAAAGTTTCAAAATTCTGCAAATCGGTGGCCAATTGTAGTTTGCTGCAAATGAAGCAAGTGGCAAGATCGTGACCACTATTCCAGGTTTGTAATTCCGGGAGGCTCAACAGGCTACACAACTGATATAAGATTCCTTATAATTACTTGGGCTCGGAGCCCAAGTAATTATAAATATAAGGAATTTTCTTACCCACGTTTCTTTCTTTTTGTCTGTGTGTGTGTGTGTGTGTTTGTGTGTGTGTGTGTGTGTGCATGGCCGGGGAAGGGGGGGTAGATAAACGATATGTGGTCCAAGGAAAAGGCTATCCAATATTGGTAAAAATGTTCACCTAGAAAAGTCTTCAAGATTCTGGACATTTATTAGAGAGTTAACGGTTAACTGCTGATTCCCACAGGTACAACATGATGCTGAGCTGCTGGCAGTGGGACGAGTTCAGCCGTAAGTAACGATGGAATGTGTTGGTCCCCACAGGTACAACATGATGCTGGCAGTGGGACGAGTTCAGCCGTAAGTAACGATGGAATGTGTTGGTCCCCACAGGTACAACATGATGCTGGCAGTGGGACGAGTTCAGCCGTAAGTAACGATGGAATGTGTTGGTCCCCACAGGTACAACATGATGCTGGCAGTGGGACGAGTTCAGCCGTAAGTAACGATGGAATGTGTTGGTCCCCACAGGTACAACATGATGCTGGCAGTGGGACGAGTTCAGCCGTAAGTAACGATGGAATGTGTTGGTCCCCACAGGTACAACATGATGCTGAGCTGCTGGCAGTGGGACGAGTTCAGCCGCCCGGAGTTCCAGCAGCTGTACCTGGAGCTGGACCGGCTCGTGGAGACCAACGCTGACGTCAGCTACCTCAAGCTCTCCTCGGCTTCTTCAGACGACGAGAAGAGTTCAGGAATCTTCACAGACAGCCAGACGTCTTCCCGGCAAAGTCTGGAAGCCGCCGGCACCTCCGGAACATCTGAAGCACCGGAGGTACTCGAAGAAAGCAAAACCGAGGCTTCTCAACCATCTCAAGATGATCCACCGCAATCGGGGAGATCACCGACAGATCGTGCCAAGGTCGGCGGGGATTCGTACGTCTACTACAAGGTTCCACCCAAGCACAGCCACATGAAAGAGCGGCCGGGAAGCGGTCAAGTCATCGGCGAAGAGCAGATAGTAGCAAATTTTGACCCCACCCAGACGGAGACGACGTACCTTTGAATCTCCTGAACCTGAAATCATTCCATTCGACTTGCCATAAATCTCGTTCCAAAATGCCTCGACAAGGAAAAATCAGTAGTTGCGTTCAGAACAACTGTGGCGACGCAATAAATGTTTCCGTTGTGAAGAGGCTGAAGTGAGAGACAACAGGGAAAATCGCAAACATAAAACCTCAGTAAATATATCACAATTTACGTACCAAGAAAATCGGTACAGTGTCTCCAAAAACGATTCATCTACTACAGCATGTACAAATCCAGAATACTGGAACTACATCCATGTATCCACTGTACTTAAGTGGACTTGCAAGTACTAGTACATTATCAGCCTTTTCGCGTTACTAATTAAGTATGTTATTCTTACCATGAAAATGAGGAATCTTAGCGTTTGAAAATGAAGATTGTATTTGATTTACTTGTACAGTGTCTCCAAAACGATTCACCTTCAATATGTACAAATCCAGAATACTGGAACTACATCCATGTATTCACTGTACGTAAGTGGTCTTGCAAGTACATTATCAGCCTTTTCGCGTTACTAATTGAGTATGTTATTCCTACAATGAAAATGAGGAATCTCAGCGCTTGAAAATGAAGATTGTATTTGATTTACTTAAATTACTATGATCTTGCTTGAATTCCGACCTGTCCCACTCCGATTTTGAGTTAATGTTATCAAGCTTTCTGTTAATTCAAATAGACAATTTGATGTATAAAGGAACAAAGTTGATTTATTTAATTTTATTTAACGTATGTCCATCACTAATTTTCAGTTCACCCTATGTTTCCTTTCTGTTAGTTCAAAGTTAAGATTTGTTGTATATTTCTATTGTTATATTTAGTATTGTTTTGATATGGACTCCAGGACGACTAGTGATTTATTACTAAATGCAGATCTTGATAAACCAAACCAAACCAAAAGATAACATTTTGTGGCGCAATCGGCAATATGTCCGATTCATAACCTAGAGGTTTGGGGTTCGAATCCGTTGATGCAAGGATCAGACATCGGCTTTTAAAATTAGTCGCTTATTAAAGGAAAAGCGTCGATGATGTTTCGCTCAAGATACTATCCCTTGGTCACTATGTATCAATCTGAATCGTATAAACTATATATAATCCACAATAAACGACCACACAAAGCCGCGTAGCGTACAAGTTCTGTTTTTACACTTCGAAATGTCAGGACTCTCTTTTTTTTCGCCCGCCGGGCGTTCTCTTTTGTTCTCGATATGTGTGCTGAATACTATGACATCCTTAAAGTGTGACTTTCCTTAAATGGGATCAATGACGTACAATATAAACATATCCCTTGAAGACCTGCAAACCTGAGGTAGTGAAAGGCAATGGATTGGTCCGGTAATTCAATTCCGTAACCCTAACGCACCCGCTGATCCGACAGCCTCAGAGAGGGACGTTCACCCTAACCCTACCCTGGAGGCCATCCGGGATAGGGCAGCTAGCTATATAGGCTACCCTTAATCTCTTTAACCCTTTTAAAGGGTAGCGATAACTCCTTCGGGCTTAAACTCCCCCGGAGTGCTAATGTGAGATTGTCGGGCTGACTGCCTTGGCTCCCCGAACAAAACTTGCTAACAAACCTCGCTAGCTACCCGGTCCTGTCTGGCTCCCAGGGTACCCTAACCCAAGCCCTACCAGAATCTGCCACCCTACATTCCTCCAGTTCACAATGTCACATAAATTGTACTCTTCCAACAATACGGCAAGTTGGACTTTGTGCCCTGTCGACGTCCATCTTTTATGCATTCTTCCGGTAGAAGACGGGGGCCCCAAACTGTGCCAAGATAGGGGCTTGAGACTGTGCCAAGAAATACACCAGTTCCTCTTTCTGCGATTGCAGATACAGTAGATAAAAAAGAAAAGAAACATCAAAGGCCTTGGCTAAAGAGAAGAAAAAGTTGGCATACGTACGAGAACATATCTGAATACCATGTACCAGAATACAACCTTTAGAAAGCAGGCGCCAGCAATGCTGTACAAGTTAAATCCCGGTCTTCACTCTGAGGATTTCATGTGATGTAACGTTACAACTTGATCTTATCCCAACGTTTCTCTGCCTAACCTGGTTTTTAACTCATTCAATGTGATAGCTTCAACCACTAGCTGCAGTGTGACGTTACAGTCTTTTACAGCCCTGACAATAAAAGACTGTACTCTGGCTCTGTTTTTTGCCAGTGAACCTTCGAAACTAATAACTATAATATGCCCTCTTATTGATGACCAGGAACTTAGCATGGCTAAAGATTTCAGTGATTCACAGAAGTGGACTACAGGGAACAACAGACGTCGTCGAACCAGGAAACATAGAAGGTAGTGGGATATTGGAAACTTCAACATGCAAATACACAGGCAGACTTATTGGCCATACACAGGCTGGCTTACGTCCAAGTCTGCCATTTGTCATTTTCTGAAAGTTCTCGGGAGGAAGTTGTTTACGTCCAACGATTGCAAAAGAAATCGTCAGCTAAGCAAAAACGTCAAAACACGATTGTGCTGATGCTTTCACTTTTGTTGTTTCCACGACGTCGACCGGAAAGGACCAGCCCAAAATTTAAAGGTAGGTTCTTTTTTATGTCGCTAAAAAGACACATCAATTTTAACTTTTTGTGCAACATTTTGCAAGTAATACTGTTATATGAAAAGAAATTCTGTTCCAAGATGCACTCTAGTTTTATTTTTACTGTAGATTTTCAAGATCAACGACAAAGGAAAGGGTAACACCACTTTTCAAAGAAAGTGGTAGAACCGAGCTACACCAAACCTTCTGTTAATAGTTTCTTTTTCACTTGTCTATTTCATCCTGACACAGCGAGGTACTTGGTAGCCTTACTCGGAAAGATGGCTCACATAGACCTAAAGATAGTTTTGATGATTCTAGTTTGTCTTTGCTCGGTTCTGGGTGACGCACAACCGCTAGAGTCAGAGGTGACCACTTCGGCAGAAGATGGCGACCACCGCGCTCCCAACGTTCGCTGTTCCTGTAACTGCGCGCTGCCCGCGCCAGCCGACCGCCAGACCTGCGACAGTGTGGGCCGCATGCAGTCGGACCTGGACGCGTTACTGACATGGAAAGGCACCTCTACCAACCTCCTCCATCACCTCAAGAACACCTTACAGGTAGGGGTAGGTCGTACCGGTACAAAACCGTTTTTTTTTTCTTGTTGGACCAGTGCAAAAATAAAAGACCTGAAAAAATTACGACCAGATTTTGGGCCGATTAGAAAATGAACAGATTATACCGACAGGCGTTTACGTGTTTTGGGGCTTACACTAAGTTACAGCTCGAAGACAATATAAGCAAAGTAGAAGGGAGTTGATACTTATATTTGCCAAGTTTCTACAGTCAAACGTGGTCTAAGAGGCAGGTTTACATTAAGACATTACATTTTAAAACGCCAGTGGACGTCGGATACTCCATCAAACAGATTCATTTGTAGCGAAATGGGCCATTGTTTTCAGTATGTATCACCCATTCACAAGTTTTCACAGATGACTAGGTCCAGGTTCAGGTCCGGACCTGGACCTGATCCTCTGACCTGGACTGTACCTGTATAACTGAATGTTCTTTGCCGGTACCCACCCCTACTTACAGGTGGTCAGCAAGCGGCTAGACGACGTCTCGGGGCCAGTGAGCTCGTCAGAAGGAATCAAAACCCTCGCGTTCAACTTGACAACCGTTCTTTCACACAAGTTGGACCAACAGTTACAAGAAGCGACAGAGAGGATGATTTGGGAAATAAAAGGTAGGTCAATGGAGGATCGGCCTTTGTATAGTAGTCAAGAGTAGCCCGGAGTCGGAGCTTACAACAGATTACGATGGAAATATTCAACGCTTCTTAGTAAATATCGTTGTAATTTTACTGCTATTACCTTCGCCAAGAAGTTTGTTTGCCGGTCTATGTATCTGTTTGTCTGTTTGTTTGATTGATTGTGATTTTGTGTGTTAGTTAGTTTGTTTGTTTGTGAACAGCACAACTCGAAAAGACGTTGGCAAAATGAAGACATTCTAAGATTATGGACCCTAGCGACTTTCTTTGCTACTGCAGTAGGATTCCTCGGTGATTATGTATTGCTACAGGGCCGAATCCCCTCGGTGTTGAGTCCGGTGCGATCCCTGACGCCCAGATGACAGCTTCATCGGAGTACAACGATCAGCACGGACCAAGGAGAGGCCGTCTGTACACCGCGGTAGACGGCGGTGGTATCGGGGGATGGTGCGCTAAAACGAACGATGGGAACCAGTGGCTCCAGGTGAGTAAAGCTAAGGGCACAACCCGCCGTACGTGCAAATACGTACTGTCTACGTGCCAAAACGTGGGCAATCTTTTGGGACCCGTAAGTGGTAAGTACCGTCTCCGTACGAACGTGTAGGGAATCCAACGGATTTTGACACGCCGTAGAACTTTGCGTGCAGGCAAAACTTTGTGTGCCATCGGGCTGCGGGTTCGCCCCCTGTACTTGCCAGTACGTGCCTGCCCTATGCAGCCTGAACGCTTTCAGAAATACGTGGCGGACGTGGCCTCCCCAAAAAACGTACGGGCAAATTGCACGTGCGGCGGGTTGTGCCCTTAGCTTAAAAGAGGTGGTATAAGATTACTCTAAGAGAGGGCACATTTGCACTGGTATATTACAATTACTATAGCTTTCCGTTGCCGTATCATCGGGGAAGGCCTCGGAGTATATATACAGATTAGCGGTGGTTACCGGTACAGAAAATTCTGGTACAGGTACCGGGGTCAGGTCCAGATTCGGTCCTGGATGTGTCGACACCTGCCGAAATAATGTGTTCATGTTCTAATCGGCCGAAAGTCCTCTCCACTGATTTTTTTTCAGGTCCGTTTTTATTGGACAGGTCCAAGGTTGTCAGGTTTGTTTTTCAGTGAAACGGATTTTTGTCTAGTCTGTGTAACACAAACTCCGATGTTAAGTGCTGTAACCAGCCCCTCCCCGCTATACACTAGGGGGGCGGCGGATGATGGGTGGGCTGCTATAAGTGAGATTTGATCAGGCTAGATTCTTCAGTTATATGTGGGAAAAGTGAATAAATGTCCATACATTTTCTTCACAGATTGACCTAGGGAAGCTAGCCGAGGTGTGGGGTGTGGTGACACAAGGCCGGTTCCGTGACTATGTCGAGTGGGTCACCACTTACAAACTGCACTTCAGCACCGACGGCGACACCTGGCGACCTTACACGGACAGAGCTGGGCGAGAAAAGGTATTGTACTAGTGTCTTAACACCGATAAGTTGATACGGTTAACTATGAATCCTAGTAATAGGTCTCGGCACAAGCAAGTACTAGTTCGCGTTTTAGTGTAATCTATGTCGGGGAAGAAGTTGACATGATTTTTACGAGTGACTATTTTATTGTTATTGGGTACTTTATATTAAGTATGATGTTTGTTTTTTTATATTTCCAAATTTCTTCCAGTATAGGTGTTGAAGTTACATTTAATTGTCGGGGTGATTTTTTGTAGCGATCTGACAGAAATTGACAATAGGTTTTGTGTTTCCTTTAGGCTAAGTACTAGTATTAAGCAACTCGGTGGTATGGAAGCGCCGAATAGTAATCCATGGCGGTACTGCAGACAGATTTGTCGCTTGGAACACAGACAGGCTGCAGGAAGATGTCAAAATCTCAAGATATTGGCATCTACAGACCTGGTTTCGTTTGAAATAGGTTTTGCTATCGCGAACCTGTAAATATGATATGTCTAGGAAGCAATAAAATATCCCTAAGAATCCAATATATAGATGCAACAGCGAGTAATCCAACAGTGAATAATACCTGTGTACTTGCTGATGATAAAAGTACACAAACTAAAGAGAATAAATTTTCAGTGAGCAAGACGTTACATATGAAACATTTCCTTTTTGTAACTGTACTGCAGGTGTTGCAAGGGAATAGCGACACCGACACACCACTGCGCCACCTACTGGTCGAGCCCGTCACTGCACGCTATGTCCGTTTCGTGGTTGTGACATGGAAGACTCACATCTGCATGCGGGTGGAAGTACTGGGGCGATTTGTATGAGGTAAGACAGGGCTCGAAATACCACCTACATATGCAGGTTAGTGCAGGTACTAGGTAAAAATGGAACTGTGCAGGTATTTCTGGTGTCTACCTGCACCTAACCTGCACTGGTACATGAACTGGGTTTTATACATAAATGTCCTATGATATGTGTATATGGATTGTTATTAGCTGCATTGACTGATACCATCTAAAAAGTATAAAAGAAAAAAAATAGCAATGGTCCCTGAACAGTTTTAGTATGATCCATACTTCCTAAATTTAAAGTGGTGCAGGTAAGATTTCTCTGGTGCAGGTAATTTTCAATGTTACCTGCACCAGTGCAGGTATGCAGAAAAAAGTATTTCGAGCCCTGTAAGTGCAGCTTACTATAGTACTGACTTTGAGCCTTACCAAAAGCGATAACATAAGCATAGATACAGATAGCAGACCCGAGCAGCCTCGGTTACCCCCGCTTCGCCTATTGAGTCAGTGAAGTCAAGCTTGCCTAAGCTTGATGTTTCTGACATAGGGAGAAGAGATGCGGCTACGGTTATCGCTGTTCATCTTCATGATGATAACATCTAGCCTGGTTACCAAACCCCAGCCCGATCTCAAGGTTGGGGTATGGTATCCAGGCTAGGTAACATCAGGCTCTACGAACTTATCTAAAAAAATTAGCTCCTTGATAGCACAGAAATTGCGCTGTAGAACCAAGGAGCTTTGAAACTTCATGAAAGCTCCATATGTGTTATTGGCCCCAACGATAATTGTCGCTAACGTTTCTGGAAGACGCAAATTGTTTAAAATTGAAAATTTTCAATCTACCCTAAATTTATCGACCGATAAACACTCATTCGATCTATCAATTCAATCCACCCTTCTCTATCCCTCCCTCCATCCTTCCACCATCAATACCTATAAACATATGAAAGACTTTATCTATTATCAATTATTAGTTAGACTGTCAGTCTCTGCTAACATTACCATGTTTATGCGTTGCACTTTCTTGTGCTTTCGAAATTAGCACTTTGTATTCACATGTCATTTGTGTACTTCCTTGACAGAGCTTCACATAGAGTGCTGGGACGAGGCTAACAGCAACTAAGGCCGGTGGACACCAAGATACTTTTGTAACTGAAATTGGCCAAATAGGGTGGATAATTGGTCAGACGAGTTGACCTGCCTTTTTTTAGCTTCCCAATTAGTTGAATCTATATTCTTGGACACCAATATATAACCAAAGTCTAGTGGAAAAGACGGCCTCCCATGAATACAGTAAATTCCTCGTCAGGGCCTAGGAAAGTTAATGTTGTGTTTTCTATCACTGTTCTGAAACAAATAGGGCATTTTCTTACATTCTTGTTAATTCTTTTTTCACATTTCTACCGAAAAGAGAATACAGTCTAACAACGTAGAAATGCAAGGCATAATGGCCCTGGTTACCTGGTATATGTGTCTTTTTTCGACATCATAATTTAAACATACACCAAAATTTTGTATTTCAGTCCTGACAAATTAGGCTCCGTAGGCAGGGATTATCTTTTTTTAGACTTTTTTTAGACTTTTACCAAAATTCTAGTGATAAAATACAGCGTAATAAAGTTAAACTAAATGTCTAACTTTTATTCTGTGCATGATGCATATGATTATACATTTGTGGATACTTTTATCCTTCATAAGATAGGATAAAGAGCTTTTTTAGTTGGATAGGAAGCAGGCTGAATAAAAATCATAACTGGAAACTATGTGACTCCACTGTCCACACGAAAAAAAGGCTAGGTCGGGAAACAGCAAACATCACATTTTTCCCCTAGGCCTAACTGTGTTATCAGTGCAACACCGAATAGACACCGATTGTATAGAGATTTCCTGACTCTGACATTTAATAAAGTCAAGATGGTGACTACTTCAGAACTCATGAACGTGGACCAAGGCCTGGGGCAAGTTGGGATTCCACTCAGAAGGCTTCTGTACCCGTTTCTCCCCTACGCCAGATGAAAAACAGATTTCGTTCTCCCGAAAATAGTTTCATCAGGTTGGTAGAATATAGGAGAATTCTTTCTAAACAACCAGCAGGTACTTACATTGCTTAGGTCCTTCGTCACAGCTTCTAACTGGAGTTCTGCTTCTCACCGCTATATGCAGCCGATGTAGGTGGCGCTTTTGCGGTGAGAAAAAAATCTCAAACGTGGCTAACTTTGTATCATCCCTCCATTTAGAAGCTCTGGCGAAGGTGTCTGAGAGACATCGAAACGTAAGCAATGTAAGTACCTGCATGCTAGTTCTGTAAAAAGAATTCTCCTATATACAGATTTCTTTCTGCAAATGGTATGTTCATTCGTAGCACTAGAGGCTTGGGAATATTGTTATATATCTGTACCTATCGTTTTAATAAGCACTTACAATGTTACATGTTTTTATATAAGGAAGCGCATGCCACAATATCTAGAACACTTCACAGTCAAAGAAAGAAACAGAGCATGACTGATTTGTCAGACAGAGGTTGTATATAATGTTAAGGCTGAAATTTAAGAAGAAAAAACAAATATATTAATGGAAACGTAATCCTTATTTTGGTGCCGGATGCACATTCATAGACAACCTGATAAGAAAAATAAAGATAATATCTAAATTCTCTGTTCTTCTCTTGGGCATGGTTGACGAAAAGATCGCTACATATATAACACAAAATAGACCATCGTACATTTGTAAGTCTGGTTGAGTATCATTTTGAGACAATGAGTGACTGACAATGGGACCCACTAGAAAACCTAAGTCCTTCGCCACATAAATTGATTGTATAATCATAGCATTTACTGGGTTCCTACGACATTTTATGTTTCTGCATGTTTTCTTTGTAGAAGCCGATGGACCACTAGAAACACATGTTTAACAATGTTTGTTTGTTTGTTTGTTTGTTTTTGGTTGAACCTTTGTTTATTCACGAAAGCCCGAATCGGCCAGCAGGCCGCTTTTCATTGAGGTCTTGAGGGAAGAGGCAATGATTCTTATAAGTTTATATACACAATTTTACATACAAATTTCAACATACACAATAGTGATAGCTACTACATGATCCGAGTTCGTTCATTTCGGTCGTTTCCGTTACTTTCATCATCATGGCTCTTTCCCCGTCGTCGAGGATTCGTGGGAAGTTCTGGATGGTCTGCAGGCCCTCTAGCCTGGTTACTAAACCCCAGCCCGATCTCAAGTATCTATCGTGTAGGGGTCTGGCAGGATGACATAGGAACTCTTCTCAAGTTTGCCCCTTATAGTGGGCAAAAAAACTCCACCAATAGAACAGCAGCAGGATCAGCAGGAGGTAATTACACCCTACCATGATTGGTTAAAGACCCCCAACTGTATTTTTTTTAATCCATAACAGTGACCACTAAGTACCTGATTCGCTACTGTGATAGCCTGCTGACCAACTGTGGTGTGTTGTAGCTGGCTACTTGTGGTGTGAGTATTCATCAATCCTAGGTACTCCTCCCTCTGATCAACAGCCTTCGAGAACCTTTCTACAGCCAACCTGCCAGACCCCAACACGAAAGATATTTGAGGTTGGGGTATGGTATCCAGGCTACAGGCCCTCATGTGGCTGAGCAGTCCTTCGCCACATAAATTGATTGTATAATCACAGCATTTACAACTGGGTTCCTACGACATTTTATATTTTTGCATGTTTTCTTTGTAGAAGCCGATGGACCACTAGAAACACGTATCAATGTTTGTTTGTTTAAATCATCCGTTACTTTAACAGTGTCCTAATCCTTTAGGACACTGTTAAAGTAGAGTAAAGGCCCCCTCTCACTTGACGTGCGGCACGCTTGCGGCGTTGCTGCGTTCGTTCACTGCGGTACTGTTTTGTTATTTTCTCCGATTTGTTATAATTCAGATATTGCGCAATACGTAAAAGTGTGACATAGAAGACCACAAAATACACAACAAGTAAGAAAATTCGTTCTTTATCTCTGAAATTCGTTGAGCATCTTCCGAACGCAGCAATGCCGCAAGCGTGCCGCACGTCAAGTGAGAGGGGGCCTTAAGGCAGAGTTGGGACTGCGCGTATGTCTGTTGCAAAGACATACGTGCAAGGAGTTGACATGTGCAGGCCTGGAAACAACTAAAGCCAAGCAAGGGCATAACGTCCTTGAGCCAAGAAGGCATTTCGGGGCACACCTTCAATGGTCCTAGCAAGTGCCACCTGTACAAGGGTATCATAGGCGAAGGGAAGCGGTGTGTATATCAAGGAAATGTTGCTCCCTCGGGTTAGGGAGCACATTCTTGGCAGGTTAAACAAATTTTTTGAAGTTCACAGAAAAAGACTTTTAATTTAAGCCTCACTGCGAGCATCGTTTATTTTGCGAAAGGGCAAGTTCAATTCTATTTCATGGGTCACATCAATCTTCAATAAAAGATAAAACACAGATTCAACTGACATGACTGATTTCTAACCTCTTTGGGGTTACAACCATTCAATTCTAGCACAACTGCAATCAAATTCATCACCAACATCGAAGTTTCGGTTCATTTCAGCTCCCTTCGAATTCATGTACTTAACACTGGTTGTGCCAAGGACACCTTTCCATAGATCCACTAGACGGCGATCGCGCTGCGCTCTCACTGCGACTGTGTAACCTTCGATTTCATACTGTGTATATCATACAAACTGTAAAAGTCTGACTGAAATGACCACACGACAAACAAAGATCGCCGTCCAAGTGGAAATGAGATAATGAAAACTTGTGGACAAAACCGGAAATTATGCTACAGTGCCTAACACGGGCGCCAGGTGGCTCATATCCAAACTTGTCCTTCATTTAACTGACGTCTATCCTACCCACGCGTCAAATATCATAAAGATCATTTCACAACTTCTCGAGTTATGCTGCCTGCAAGCAAACCGAAATATAACCCACTTGGCGAAGGTAAATAATAACGTTGATAATGATAATATCTGGTGTATTTTGTCAGCCAGTAGGTACCCAATATGTTGAGTAATGAGACTGATTAACGTGGTCGAGGCACCTCCTCGAGCACGGGACCCCCGCGTTTTACGTCCCTCCCGGAAGACGATTTCATGGAAAACTACGTAAGGCTACAGCAATCCGGTCGTCTTTGGTCGGGGGTCTCCCATAAAAGCACAAACCATGACGTGAAACAAGTAGGTGTTTACAACTCGCCCATGTCCAGATGTGAACCGTACGACTGAACAAATATACGGCCGTGTCCCAAGGGGCGGTCGGGCCCTGCTTCATACTAATCTTTCAAACAAACTTGGACTTTTCTGGTGACAACAAACCATGACAGGGCTCATCTAAAAGCTAAAGCCAAAGTTGCCATGCATCACATTGTGATGCGCAGGCCCGGCACCCATCTCCGTTTTTAAGCCCTGGGGTCACACATATATAAGTCACTACAGTAGGGGCCAGTCCAACGGCAGTGAACATCAGACATGCAAGGTGTCCCGTATATACATATATGTGATAGGACACAAGCAATTAACGGTTGTCGTTCAAAAATACTGGGAATAAGGAGGGATGTACAAATTAAGTGAACCGCCACTACAGAATTAGGGGGAAATCGACTGCATACGAGTAATGCATACGGCCGCACAACGTAAACTTTGTATATGATATCCGACGCGGACATTAAATCTAAATGCAATTGTGCGAAGAAAACATCCTCAATTATATTCTTTATCCTATTTGCAGATGATTCAAATCTTTTTCTTTCAAACTCGAATTTTGATACGCTAGTAAAACTTGCTAACGAAGAAATGAAAAAGGTTATGTCGTGGTTTGAGGCAAATAAATTATCAGCAAATGTTAAGAAGACATATTATCTAATTTTCTGTAATAGAAATAAAACCTATAACAAAAGTGCCAAAATCTTTTTAAAAAGTGTGCCCCTGTCTCAAGAGAGTCAAGCCAAATTCTTAGGTATAATCATTGATGATCGACTGACCTGGAAATCGCATATAACTATGTTAGGTAAAAAGATTTCAAAAACTATCGGTATCATTGGAAAACTTAAACATATTCTTACTCAAAAAAACATTATTACCATATATAATAGTTTAATATACCCGTATCTAACCTACGGGAATATAGTCTGGGGATGCGCCTACAAAACCACACTACAGCCCCTGATATTGCTCCAAAAAAGATTTGTTCGTTCAGCCACGGGCGCCAGTTTTCATGCACATTCTGCACCTTTGTTTACAAAACTTAAGATTTTGAATGTTTTTGATATCAACAGACTTCAACTGATGCTATTTACGTTTAAATTCCTAAACTGTTCTCTTCCAGAAACATTTAATGGTCTTCTAAATCTTAATTCTCATTTTCATAATTACCAAACTCGACAAAGTGCTCATTTCCATATTCCCCTAGTTAGAACGTCAGTAGCCCAAATGAGTGTAAAATACAAATGTATAATTAATTGGAATAATCTCCCCCTCCATCTAAAATGTTTAACATCAATAATTAGTTTTAAACGCAATCTAAAAAATCACCTACTTTCCTTTCCCACTGACATTTGACATCTTATCTTAATTTCTCCATTTGATAGCTTAAGTTGTTATTTAGTTGATATATTTCCCTGTTTTTAATAATTTAATTGTTGTTTTAATCATTAGGTATTTAGCTGCTACATTTCCTTGTTTTAGTCATTTGATAATAGCTTTATTTGTGTCACTTTAGTTACGATATATCCTTGTTTTTTCTTAAATCGTTAACTTTAGCTTCTCTATTATATTATATAGCTTCATTTGTGTTACGATAGTTTCAATATTTAAATTGTTGCCAATAATTTTTTCCTTAACTTCTCCATTTGATAGCTTAAGTTGTTATTTAGTTGATATATTTCCCTGCTTTTAATAATTTAATTGTTATTTAGCTTCTCTATTTGATGGCTTTTTTGTGTTAATTTAGTTGATACATTTCCTTGTTTTATTATCAATTGTTTATCACCTCAATTATTTCATTAGAATTGCATACGTTATAGGAGGAGGGCTCGCATAAGCCGTTAGGCTTCCTCCCTTCCTCCCGCACAGTATTTGTTTTATCCAATGTACATTTCTCTGTTTTTGTGTTCTACGTGCGAATAAATAAACTCAAAACTCAAACTCAAAACAAGATGGGCAAAAACAAAACAAAACTAGTTGCCAATTATTTTTTTCAAAGCATAGATAGATCATGTAAATAAACATTGTAGCAGGACTTGAAGCGAGAAAACACGGTACCTAACATGTCAAAGTCTTCTATGATAAAAATTCTACTCCTGATGATTTTAAGAGTAACAGAAACTGAGAAAAGGACGCTACCTTAGAGTGGAAGCCTAATAGCCTGGAATCCAGCCGTAATATAGCTCCCGAGTCTCTTCTCAATTCTCTCCTCTTCGCAATTACGAAGAGTAGAGAAGAGACTCGGGAGCTATATTACGGCTGGATACCAGGCTAGAAGCCTAAGCCAAGTTAGTCTAAGCCAAGTAATAGTGCTCGATCACCAAAGAAGTTCTTGGAATCAACTATACTCATGGTTACCATACTAGTCTAGGGTAACTTTTACAAGAAAACCCAAGGCTACCACATGACTTTTATTCCAATGTTCGCATTTTCTTGTGTTATGTTTACCAACTCCGGAGCAGAGAGAAATTTCTCGATCTTTTATTTTTTTTAAACCAAGCGAAAGTTATGCGCGCGCTGACGTCATCCACGAAGTTAACTTGCTGTGGCCCAGTATGGAAATGTCATCCCGCATAGACTGTTGAATAATGCGTCAATTTCTACTCCAAACTTCATCCATTTTTGTTTCCTAAACAAAACAGCTGTCGCACAAACGGGACAAACTTGATATGTGCTTATTATATGGAAGTTATATTTTCACTAGCGTTTGTGTGTGTGAGTGTGCGTGTGTCTGTCTGCCTGTCTGTGATCAAGATAACTCAAGAACGGCTGGATGAATTGGTTTCGTACTTGTTGTGTTGGTGGGATGTGATGAACGCTGAAAATGATTAGATTTTGGGCTCCCTAGCGGCTTTCCTTGTTGTTTTCATAAAGGATTAATAAAACGATCGGGAGCATTCATAAATTACTTTTCTTCAGTAGTAGCAACGTCCTTGGTCTTACATAGTAAAATGAAGGAATGTTTATGTAATGGTTTTAGGTTTCGCCACGAATGTTCATACGATGTGACAACAACGCACTATAATAACACTGTTAGCTTACTTCGTGTTGTGTCTGCTTTTCTTGTATAAAACCCAGATTCCACACGCTTCGAGTCGTGCTGTTTTGTATCTAGTCAAGTAACCGCGGTTTAAGCTCTTGCTGTGCCAGGCATGAAATCGCTATTGAACTCAGGAATTCTCAAAGATGTCAAGACCAGAAAGAAAACAGGCTGTATGGTATAGGGATGTTTTCGATTATCAAAGATAGTTGTGCAAATTAAAGCTGGGACGTTTAGACGAATTTGGCGCAAAAATAAGAGTCAAAGCTATCTAGTTTAATTCTCATCAGCTTTTCTTTAAAGAAGCAACAAAAATATGCCATCTATAGTGTTCTTTTTTGTTTTGCTGTGCCTTTTCAATGAGGGTTTATTTCAAGTCTCTTCTGTTAAATATGCTGGCATTCCACTCTAGAAACGGGTATTAATTATGATAAACCTTATTCCTCAGAGAAGAAATAGTTATGCTTGAATCCAGTTTGTTTTGTCAAATTTACCATACGTTGAAGTCCGAACGCAGGGCGAACATTGTAGCGATCGAGTTCATGAATCCCCCACATGTTGTTATCAAGCAAAAGCTAAGAAAAACAATGAAAGGAAGTGAAACTGTGAACATACCTTTGCTTGCTACGACAGTCTGGGAAACTGTTACGCTTAGTAAATTATACATGAGAATGAAAATTATACATGGCGAGGGGGGGGGGCACATGTATTCATATATTCAGGCACTTACACGCTCCGCCTTGTTTAAGGTAGCACAGCCTATGGGGATTTCTATAGTTAGGACCACAAGGTGACTGACATCGACGCTGATAAAATTATACTTTTGAGAAGTACGACAAACTAGTGTGTTGAAGTCGAGGGTACGATCTAGAAGATAGCTCAAAACCAAAAAAAGGTGTCGTTTCTGTCTCAATTTTGACGACCTATTTAAAATGGCGCCATGCAGAGTCATGCGGAACTGCCAATTGTACTTGACGAAATCAGCTTCCTCTTGTTTAATTTTGCGATAAAGATGAAATAAAAGCCATTTGAAGGAAAGTTAGAACCGCATCAACAATACACGAATATAGAAAATGATTGCATGATTCAATTGGTTGCTTCCGTTGAACCCTCGTGACCGAAGTAGGAGATTTAGAAAAAAGAAGAAAACGAAAAGAAAGAATAACACACAAGCAAACATAATATGTTTTCCCTACGGGTCACATAATAAAACATATTATAAATTAACACACACTATATAAAAAAAAGTCACGTCGGTCT
Source organism: Branchiostoma floridae (assembly GCF_000003815.2). Classification (NCBI taxonomy): domain Eukaryota; kingdom Metazoa; phylum Chordata; class Leptocardii; order Amphioxiformes; family Branchiostomatidae; genus Branchiostoma; species Branchiostoma floridae. The sequence goes on along the minus strand of NC_049989.1, from coordinate 10,270,939 downwards.
TGAATGTCCTAGCACAGACCACTGATGATCTATTCAAAATAGATCCTTTCTTCTCAATTACCCGTTGAAAATCTGTCTGTAATTCTGCATGTTCCCTCCCTTCTACCCGCGTGTTTACATGGGTCAGCAATCAACGTGGACAGCAGGGACCACCTCCAACTTCAATTTGCTACCTTATAAATATCTGGTCATTTCGGTTACGGCCGGTTGTAAATGAAGGACCACTGTACATCATTCTAATGTAGGTCGGTCGCCAGTCAGCCGTTTTAGATCCAATTTGATTTTCCGACACGGTGTCCTGTGGTCTAACCCATGTACAGGTCAGCACTAACTGACCTAAAAACCTGGAAATAGAACGGCCGATAGCCGGAGGATATGGAACTTTGATGCTCAAGTAGATGCCCTGTCCGGAAATGCACGTACATTTGAATTTTTTGTTTGTTTGAACCTTTGTTTAATCATGAAAACTCAAATTGGCCTGCAGGTCGCTTTTCGAGGTCGTGAGGAAAGGTAAGGGTCAAGGAAAGTATATACAGGATATAGCTATATATAGGCGAATTCTTGTATTGCAACCAGGATGCTCTTACTTTGTTTACGTTTCGGTAAGTATCATAGTTGTGTACAAGAATTCTCCTATATACTACCAACCTGATGAAATTATTTTCGGAAAAAAAGTATATACAGTTTACAAATATATTTTCCAGATCCACATGCAGTGCCTTCACACGATTCCAATTTTCTAACTTCTATTCTACTCTCCAAGCAGATGTTCGGCTCCGGCTGTTTTTTGCGTATTTTAGACGTTTTTATCGGGCCTTCTATTTTGTACTGTTTTTTCTATGTCTTCTAGCCCGACTGGATGACATTGGCTTTTAATTGTAACAAAACCAGGAAACAAAAATAGCACAAAATAGAAAGCCCGAGAAAAACACCTAAAAACGCGTGGAAGAGCCGGAGCCGAACCTCTGCTTGGAGAGTACTTCTATTCCCAGTTCGCCTAGCTTATTTAATTATGACTTTTTAGTTTGCCCAGTTATATGAGAACTTCGGAGAAGTGAAAAGGAAACTAACCATCAGCATAGAGGCGTATCAAACAAAACAACACCCATTTGTAATGTAGTAGAACACGTCTATACTAGGCTATAGCCTAGCCTCCACCAAGCCTTCCTACGGGGAAGCGGGGATCGTGGCATTCGGCAAAAGATCGGGAAATTGGCAGGGCCACGCTACGATTCTCGTGGCCGGATAACTCCTCTGGTAGCAAACCCCCCCTGGCAAGTTATTTTCCCTATATAATAATTAGCCAGCGTAGTCAGTATGGTAGAGACTAGCACAAGCCAGGGCCATACATCCGTAAATACATCTGCTTGGAGCGTATGGGACGAGAGAAAAGGGCCCCCGAAAGAGAATGAAAACCTTGACCTTGGCCGGTTACTCCAGCGTGCTCTAGGCGGCACCATAACCAATTTTCCCCGGTCCGTCTGGAAGATTTACGCTGCGGGACAGATTCGTCTGAGAGATAACACATGGGGCGAATCGTGCCGGGAAATACCCAACATGAAATTCATTCCTCATGTATTGTTCTAGCCTCGATACCAAACCTCAACCTCAAAAATATCTATCGCGTTGGGACAACAGATATTTTTGAAATTGAGCCATGGGCTGGGGACTGGTAACCAGGCCAGTATTTTTCTAGCCTGGATATCAGACCCCAGCCCGATCTCAAAAAAATATCTACCCTGCACGATAAGTATTTTTTTTTGTCAATTTTGAGATCGGGCTGGGGTCTGTCTGGTATCCAGGCTAGTATTGTTCATCATTCATGATAGCCTGGTACATGGTAAATATACCACCGAGAGCTCGCCACTGTCACTGCGGTGATGGGAGTGTAGATCGCCCGCCTAGTTCTCTAACGCAGGCCGGGGGGGGGGGGGGGTTTGACGGGGTTGGGCTGGGTTATGTGACTCCTCCGTGTTTAGTTTTGTGGTAAGGAGTATTTTTTTTGCTGATTTTTTCTCTTATTTTTTCACCCTCGCGCATTAATTTTGGGGTCTCCAGGGGATGTCATACATAAAATTAAGTCGGTGTGGCCTAAAGGATAATATCTTGTCACACCCCCCCCCCCCTGCATAGTTTTCATGACCTTTCATGTAACTGTAGGAAAAGAAATCGCATGCAACGTACGGAAATTATGCTGATGCACCGTAACTAAGCATCCAACAGAAACTGTGACGAATCCTATTGTGTAACTACAAGGCAACAACTCCTGCACATGTACATGCCTGGTAACACATTATGTGTAACGAAGCTACCATGCTGTAAGATGCCTAGTTATTCTAATTGATCATGACAGTTGATTTAAGCACTGATTTCACAATTCCTAAGCAAGGTTGATCGACCGTGTGTGAACATAAATTATGTAATTTTCGTTCTAGGAGGAGAACAACAGTGCTTGTGCCGGGTATTGTACTTCTGTATCTGTATCTAATTTTTTATATCTCCGGTATAACCGCCCTTCGGCGTAACACACCAGCAGCTGGCTATATTACACTGAACGACCTGTCACACCTAACTTTTGCACATCTATCTGCAAGCGTTCTTTGAAACTATGCTTGGTGACAACAAATTCCACTCTACAATAGTTCTGGGAAAGTATGAATTTTCAACACATCAATCCTAGGTTGGTAACTATGTTACATAAAGGCATGACTGTTTCGACATAGAGAGATAGAGAGAGAGGGAGAGAGAGAGAGACAGAAATAGGCAGAACCCCAGTCAGAAGGTCTGAGGATGGTGTCACATCCTGGTTGTGTACAAGAATTCCTATACATCCTATATTCTAACAACCTGGTGAAATTATTATCGAAAGACAAGAAATTGTACATACCGGCGGCTGTAGTATAATACGTGCCTATTTGCGCATGCCCTCAGTTGACCAGACTACACAGTCTCAGACAGTATAACCAACATCGCTTCCACTTCCAGGGTTCAAGTAGACGTCCTGAACTTGGTCGCCATCCAAGCTTCCTCCCTTCAGCTTAGCTTCTAGCCCATTTCTCAACCATCGACGCGTCTTGTTTGGAGGCTATCACAACCCAAATCTTTTTCTCCGTATAATCCGACAGAAAATGAAGACCAGTCTCTCCAACGACAATTCATGAAAAACAACATCTGGCTCGAACTGTTGAACTACATAAATGGTGTAGTACTAGGGGGAGATTCACGTGGCCGGGTCTGTTTTCCATCAAAACATACACGTGCTGTGATATGTCCCCTGTCGGAGGGAAGGCCTCCCTAGGGCACTTAATTAGAATCGCCGTGGTTGGGGGACTCAAGGCCCCCCTCTGTCCTCAAAACAGCCCCAACGGTGGAAGGAAAATAAGGCGTGTCGGACAGAACACACCCGCGACGAATCGGCTTCAAGACGCACTGAAATCTCACACCTTCCGTTTGGAAAAAATCCAAACAAAACATGATAACAACTCGTAACATATTTTTTATGTTCAGATAGAAGACATTTTACGAAACACAGCGGGCTTGCATAAGTTGCAATTGGTACGAGGTAACTACCCAGAGTTTGTTAGCCTTGAATGTTGTCATGTTTTCTGTGTGTATCCTTTTGTTGTCGTATAACAAGGCGTGAGTTCTAAGTTCAGCGTTTTCAAAACGTAGACAAAAGATAAGATTTACTTGAGAAGCGCCGTCAGAATGTTTAACTTCAACCGATTACGATGCACAAAACGCCAGTCGACAGCTAGTATCCATGGCAAGACGCCAAGCTCCCTCCCACTATTCACAAAAGAGCGCTGTTTAAAAAAGTCAAACTGCTCCTGTACGTGTGTTCCAACAACCATACCAAGGGGATAGAGGTCGATCTTGCAAAGATTTATCAACCAAAACCGAGAAGACCCGTGTTACGAACTTATCACATGCTTTAGATGCCGATGTTTCCCAGAACTCGTTTGACCTCAATGCCCGCCTGTTCCCCAAACACACGTAGCCCCTTCTCTTGCTCCGCATAATCGTGAGACAGAAACAAAACGAAGCGACTGACCTCAGCGAGTTTACGCCGCCTCCAAGTCGTCTTCAGACCGGCTCTCCTGCCAAGACACCGCTCACATATTCCTCCAAGAAGTCCTGCATGTATATCCTTCAGTAGCCAACGCTAGGGCAAAGGGGTCTTCCATTTTCAAGTGTTCCGTGTGGACCAGGAATTCTGTCAACTGGATTCAACCCTGAGCTAGGGCTAGGGCGAGGTGGGCGGAAGAAAGTCAACTCTACGGTTACCGTCACTGTGACGCGTTACGTAAGATAAAAGAGGCTATACAAAATGACAATAACGCGTTCCCACTGAAATGGCTGTGAAACAGATTGATTTGCTGTGCAGAATTCGCACGGAATGCCAATTTCAAAGGCAACATAAAGGACCCTAGCAAATCCCTATCTTCCAAGAAATGAAATTCTTGTAACTCCTCAACCACAGTACGGAAACGATCGAAATGAACGGACTTGAATCATGTAGTAGTTCTCAATACATTTGTATTATGTAATTCTTATGTAAAATTGTGTGTAAAAAAACTGTATATACTTTGTCTGACCCTTGCCTTTTCCCTCATGACCATAATAAAAAGCGACTTGCAGAACGATTTGAGCGTTCATGAATAAACAACTGGCCCTATCATATGATATATGAATTATGTAATTAAAATTCAAGAACAGAAGACAATTTTTGACCTGAACCCCCTACAAAAGACTGTACCGTAGGCTTTGTCTGAAGAGGCAGACACTTTTATTGTTGATACATGATTTGTCGATGCTATCTGTTGTCACTATCAGGATTCTACGTGTAAGTTTTATGAGCTACTCTCGTGCCTGCTGAAACGGAAGACTTGAGATACGATTTGGGTGGACAATATCGGTAATATCTTATACATGTTATACATCATTACCATCGATCATACTACATAAGAAATAAGGGTAAACTGTTATCATAATCATCACCAAAATAAACCTATGATTTATTTATCAGTGCTTTATTATCACCTTCGTTAGAAGGTTATGTTTCCGGTAGCGTTTGTGTGCGTTTATGTCTGTATCTATTTATGTGTGTGTGTGTGTGTGTGTGTGTGTGTGTTTGTGTGTGTGTGTTT
>NC_049989.1:10247381-10265689 GCF_000003815.2 Branchiostoma floridae | reverse complement strand
TTTGAGCCCCCTAGTTTCTAACTTCGGTGCCCAGAAACACATATTTCTTTAGCCTTTTCTCAGAAAAGCGCTAAAACATCGTCAAACAGCGAAGCCAAACACTGCCAGGGACGGCAAACCTCGTTAAAAAGGAAACTCAGTGTACATGACTTGGCATGTGTGACTGTGCCAATAACAACTATAAAACGACTCGTTCTATAGATCTAAGAGCTAGCTTGCCTTTTTAATGTCTTTGATCTAAAAAGGCTGTCGTTGTTACAAGCTTAAGTGTTTATAGCTGAAGCGTCTTAAACTTTATTTGTAGGTTATGCATTGTAAACGTTCTGGCAATTATATCGTGCGTTTTGTAAAAAAAATGTAACGGAAAATCATACTTAAAGATGTAAACTTATAGGATGTGTGTTTTGTTTGTTTTGTGTGTGTCTATGTGTGTTTATATGTTTCTGTACGTGTGTGTGTGTCGCCGTTTGAATGTTTGATGCTGTGTTTGTGTGTGTGTGCTTTATGTGCATTTGTGTGTGTGTGCACGCGCGCGCGCGCGTTTAAATGTGCGTGTGCCTGTGTGTATGATCGTGTATTCATAGCGCGCGTGTGTGTGCATTTTAATGTATAACGGAGACAGAAAAGGAGGGGTTTTCAGAGAGAGAAATGGTATGGTGCAAATATATATACATGTATTTTTCATGGCATCTGAAAAAATAGTCTGAAGCAAGAGTGAAGGCCATTGAAATCTCTTAGCCTTGCAGTTACATACTAGTAATTTGCAGGCAAACGCTAACTCACTGACAAATGACTGGCAGGCTGTGTTGATGATCTACAGGATCCCAGGAATGTTGACCTTTGCCCCTGCCCAATAAACCCCTCCTGTGCCAGGTCATTTCCAACAAGATTGATGGCCGACAAGATGGCAAACCCACCCTGAACCGACCTACACGATTTCCGTATGCCTTCGGTAAACGTCGGAAACCCGAGCGTTTGCCAGGGTAAGGTCATACAAGGTCATCAAGATGGTGTCTGTTTTTCTCCACTCCTCCTCCTCCCTAAGAGGGGTCATCCAAACAACCTTCCCATGGTGCACCGTGCCTTGAATGTTTCGACCTTGACGAGGACAAGGCAGTGTCATAACGCCATACTGTCTGTATCTGTATCTATATAGCCGGTATAACCGCCCTTCGGCGTATTACCCGCCAACTTCGCAGGCACACGCGGCACGGCAGCAGCTGGTTTACACTGAACGACCAAACAAGACATATCTTTGAATTTGGACTTGGATGCCCCCGGACCCCTAAGAATACGATAGAAAAGGGACATTTCAATTTCGTGATATATCTGCTCATTCTATAACTTCTTTGTACAGCTAATCAGTATTGTCGCAAACTTTTTTGTTGGTTTTTGAAACAGCCGAAAACTGATGCGCCTGAGCATGCGGGTGTCATCCATCATATCCAAGTCAAAGTGGGCTTACGGGAAACTTCAAGCTTGCGTACGCTTTTTTCATGCAGGCCCCTTACAGTGTGTTTTTGTACTGAGTGTTCGTTTGCATACACTTTGAAGGCACGTACAGCATGCTCTTTGCCCTTCCCATTGGGAAGGCGGAAACCAACAAGTCAGGAGAGGTCGGTCTGTGACGGCTGATGCTTCCTTCCTGTCGTTAGAGAGAAACTATCGTTTGGGCACAAAAAGACAAAAAAATACAACCTTGAAATGATCCCCCGGATACCAGTACCCACTACATTATACAATAATAAAGTAAAGTAAAGGCAATCGTCGGTCTCGCTGGACCATGAGTAGTACTAGTAGTAGTACCATTCTACACAATGTACTTATTGTTTGTTTTTACGTTTTGAGCGTCTCTGTTCTGATGCAAGTCTCTGCTTTGCTCTACAATACTTTTACACAAATTACAGTCAGTGTATTCTAGCCTGGGTACCATCCGATTTCTACCGGGGCTCCTGGCCTTACACTCTCGCTACCCTAAAAATACTTTCTTTAATATTTTTTTAGGGTAGCGAGTATAAGGAGCCCCGGTAGAAATCAGATGGTACCCAGGCTAAGTGTATTCAAGAGAGATTCAAATTGTTTGGCAAACCAAAATCGATGGCTAAAGAATTCTCTCTTAGCTTTTCCCAAGACTTGCAAATTTCAGAATCGAACTCACTGTTGACATCATCAGATACGGTACAGGCTTCTTTGAGTTTTACTTCAATACGGGAAAATGTATTATTCAATACGTCGGTGGATAAAAACGATCGATCAATGTCCTGAAAGTTTTTCTTCCTGACTTGGTAATCTTTTCTTCTTCTTTTGATTCGTTCGTCCCCATTTATCAATGTCACCCTGTTTGAAGTCTTATTTCCATATCCAGACTTAGGTGTTGTTCATTGTGTCCACTTGCAACAGATCAAGCTGGTAGCCAAGATGATCCTGTCAACAGTAGAAAAATTCGCACTTTTGACAGGATCATCCTGAGCGAATTTTCCAAGCTTTCTTTTACCCACGTCGGGTCAAATTCTTTGTCCTGTTTTGTTTTCCATTGATCCCACCTGAGAAAAGAACAATATATTTGAGACGAACAATCACCGTTTATTACGGACGGAATTGGGTCCAAAAGTTTCGGAATTGTCGGGCGTGTACACTACCTCCAAGAAGGAACTTCACCTACGGTGGGGGTACTGTTTTTTGGTTGTGTGCACACCCGTGACTCAAGATTCTGTTGTTGCATTTTGGTATGAATTTGGTAGCCTGGTATCCAGCCGTAGTACTCAGTATAGCTCCCGAGTCTCTTCTCTCCTCTTCGCATTTACGCGAAGAGGACAGAAGAGACTCGGGAGCTATATTACGGCTGGATACCAGGCTATGAATTTAGGTAGCCGGATATACTGTAAATGCAGAAATGTTCGCGGTGGTTTTATGTTCGCGGTTTTCGCGTTGCCGATTCACCGCGAGCTTTTAAAGCCACCGCGAAAAGTCCGTTTCCCCCTACCGCGAAATTCACTGCATTTGCAGTAGTGTATTGAGGTACCCTATAGATACCTGGCGGTTTTCGGCCAGCTAGGGGCTTTTACAGGTACTACAGCATTATAGACCGAGATCCCATTGTATGTGGTCCGGGGGTGATGGCAGTGCGAGGACCTCTAGCGGCCTAAAGGCTAATTGCAGTTATGAATGCCATATTTTTTTTTGGTTTCATTTAGTAGATCTTGCGGACATTTCTGTTGCCTAAACAACAAATCAACTTGCAACAGAAAACAAAACAGTAAAAAAAACACCAATAACTGTTTGCTTATTGGGCGTTTGACCATAAAAGCTGTAAATCTTCACACTGAATCAAATGTCACAGCCAAAATGTTGTATCAGACCAAGGCAAGGGACTACTAAACGGTTAACCACTAGAGTAGAAGTTTTGGGATCAAAATTTCATGGAGCAACTTTGACTGTAATGCTTTATAGAGACAAACACGACTGTACTGCAATAAGGTATTCTCGAAACTTTAACACCCAGGTAGGCATTAAAAGTTAGTTAGAAGCACTGGACCAACAGTGCCTTTGATATTCAACATGCCACAAAGACCTCTGAAACTATCATCAAAACTATCCAAGAAGACAGGAGACTGATATTTGTGGTTAAGTGTGGTCTCTGTGGACAGGTATTACAATACTTTTTGACTGTGATACTGTAAATGCAGAAACTTTCGTGGTGGTGTAATGTTTGCAATTTTTGCGGTGGCCACTTCACCGCAAACTTAGAAACCACCGCGAACATTTTTCCATGGCAGTAAGAGACTACACCACGAAAAGTCCTTTTTCCCCCGCTACCGCCAAATTCAATCCCCGCAAACTGAAATGTATTTACAGTACATGTTTTGTCACTTCTTCTTACAACGTTCTTGGTCTCTATTGAATTCTTCCGGTCTTGTTCTTTTCTCGCACTAGATTTGGAATCTGCTGGAGATTTCATCCATAATATCTACTTAATGTTGCCTTAGGTCATGTTGATATGATTACATGGATGACAACCATGCGCGCATCTATTTTTGGCCATTTTCTTAAAAAAAAGATAGAACGTTTTCAACCTTACTGTAAACTGTACAAAGCATCTACAAAATTAGCAAATATAAGCCATCGTAGATTGTAAGAATAATATTGGAAAATTTATGCTAATGTCAAAGAATGCCAGGGTCAATTCCAAGGTAAAAGAAAATGATGTGAAAGAACAAAATGAAGAATTATCTATTTCTCAATTACCATACCCCGTGTACTCAGTCTGTTGTTCAACCTTCCTGACCACTTAGAGGTTTCATACAAAATGTATTAAAATGAAGGCATTTTTTTGGCCAAACTTTGTTTTCATTTGCACACTCCTATCAGTTAGAGGTTTCCCAGAGAATGTGTCATCCATACACTCAAATCAAAATGGCCTTATATATTGACTAAGAAAAAAGGCACAACAGACCACAACCAGTTTGCAAAAGGAGCAAATTGTCTTTATACAATCATGTATATATGTTCAATAAGCACAATTCACAGAGGAAGTAAAGGTAAAGGTAGTTCTTTCTAAGGCCACATGTACATTTAGCCACATGCACAATTGGATTGAGTTGTCCACTGTGTCTATAGGGCACAGCAGCATAGGACAAGGCAGAGCCCAACCCTCTCCTCCCACTGCCTTTTACCTCTCCTACTGATATATATGTGTATATCAACACTCCAGTGTAAGTACCATCTGAATATGTTTTGACAATACAATCTTACTTTCTCACAAGAAGGCACATTTACTTCTTAGAGGTGCTTTAAGCCACTGTCTTCACAATAACAAATCTCAGTTTATGCAGATATATTTTGTACGGGCTCCTTATCAATATACACCCACACCATTTTTTTGGTTGTCAGATATATTTCTGAAATTATAATAAGCATAAGTATATTTAGATGAAAACATGGGGGTAGGGGGAAAACAGCATTCGCTCCCTAACACTATGAACTAAAGTACATACTTTTCTGTCTATTTTCCTGTTGAAATCCCGACTTATTCTTTTTAAGTTCGAGAACCAGAAAATCAGATTGACTTTTCACTCTACTCGTATACAACAGAAAAAAAACCAGTAATTTACAATTTCTTTGGAGCTACAAGTGCTGAGCATTGCAATGATGGAATTGCAATAAAGCATATTTTAATGGAATGCAGGGAAAAGCATGATTTTTTAGTGTGGACTGCAAAAAAAGCCTTTCCAAGTAATAATTACAGTATTTTTCTCAATGATTCTTGTACAAATGACCAAATAAGCACAAGTACAAATCGCCTTACACCTTGGTGTTAGAATTACAGGTGTTAGTACTCTGAAATCTCCCATTTTTTATCATAAATGCTCTGATGGTAGTTTGGGGTTGTACCACTACAAAGGCGGGGGGTTTAGTAGTGGCATGTTGTATTCTCCGTCATCTCAAGCATTCTTCTGCGGAATCCTGATGGTCACCTGAAAAACACAGAAAACAGATTTAAGGCCACACCAATTCAATTTCTTGGTTCACGGATTTTTTCATAAAAAATATGGAGCGAGAGGGCGAAATAAAAATTGTAAGATGGTTGGGGTAAAGGTAACGGCTAATCCAAAACATAAAGAAAAAAAGTTTTCAGCTTGAAAAAAGTACAAAAACACTATTTTTGTACAGTAACAGCACCTGTACCCACACTTTAAGGAGCTTATATAAAGGCCAATTTGCTACACCAGAAAGTTGGTAATGGTTTCATTAATGGTGAAAATTTGCTGAGTGGTAATTTTTATTTTTATTTTTTTTTCCCAAAAAATAGGAGCGAGCGAATCCGTGAACCAAGAAATTAAATCGGTGTGGCCTAAACTAGAAAGGCAAAGTTTTCTCAAAAATGCAAAATGTTTTCCCTTTAGCCTTTTGTCAAGCTGCTCGCACACAATAATTACAATAAGGCTCGGACCTTAACCAGGACCTAATTATCTGTGAAAACTTGTGAATGGATGATATTCAATGGTCCATTTCACTACAAAAGATTCTCTTTCAGGTGGAGTATTTGACGTTGCTTGTTTAAACGTCCACTGGCGTTTAAAAATTCTATCTTCATGTAAACAATACTGTCTGCCTCTCTTTTAGACCAAGTTTGACTGTGGAAAATTGGCAAAAATGGTTATCAACTCTCCTCTACTTTGCTCTTGTTATTTTCTTGTACCTGTAAGCTCCAAAACATGGTATAATCTGTTTATTTTCTAATTGGTCCAAATTCTGGTCCACTGATTTTTTTCAGGTCTGTTTTTTCTGGACCGGTCCAACAAGAAAAAACAGTTTCCTGTTCAAGTACACATCCCTAGATGGAAGTCATCAATATCATTTCTTAAAAACATATAATATATCTTCTTACAGTTTTGACTTCCGTGTATGCCTCCAGTCCGTACTCTCCCAGCTCACGTCCAGAACCAGACTGCTTAAAGCCTCCAAAGGGAGCCGCAGCATCAAACACATCGTACGTGTTCACCCTGAATGGAACAAACATAATGTACCATGAGTGTCAAACTGGCATATGATGAAAGGACAGTGCCTGACAAAATGTTATGAAGTCTGGTTGTAGATCTACATGCATTTTTATAAAAAAAAAAAATTGAGGCCAGAAAGAATAGGAGAGGCAATTTTGTCAGGGACATTCCTAGCAAGCTTAATTGGATACATGTACTAATTGCGTGTTACACTGTAACTTCAGTAATGGACAAAAATATTTAAAAAATAATGCCTATCACGCCTTCTTCAATCCATGATACTCCAAATCAAAAATGACAAGCATTGAAACATACAATTACAATCTAGTAAAAATATGAAAATATACTATTAACAAACCACAATTCAATTCTGGAAAAACAATACTATAATAGTACTACTTAACGGTTGCAACCCAAAACTTACATGTAAAGCACCACAAAAACTATACCTTGAGCTCCATCTACAAAAAAGAAAAAGAATGAATTTACAGTAATATTATAATATCAAAATCAAACATACCAGACAGTCCCCCCACGGAGAGAGTTTGCCATGTACAGAGCCTTGTCGATGTTAGATGTGAAGATACTGGCGGCCAGGCCGTACGTGTTGGTGTTGGCACGCTCCACAACCTCGTCTATGTCCTTGAAGCGAGCAATCTGCTGCACAGGTCCAAAAATCTACAAGAACAAGAAACATTATACATGTAATCAAACCAAAAGTATAAGTCTTGAATAACAGTATTTCAGTGAATGAATTTTTACTTGCATGTTCTTAAATGTAGGAGTTATACTGTTACATAAAAGATTGAGGGTAAAATAAGACACTTGTAGTATTGATAGTGAACAATTGGTGAAACACAACAACTAAAGCTATGCTACCACAAAATTTACATGCCCTTTTTGTAAAACAAGTGTAAACAACTTCAAAACATTTCGTTGTACAGTGTGGTCTGATGATGTCATTATATCTACAAATAAATTGTCTCTTTCTGTTTAGATTGTGTACCTATATTCAAGGCACCGATATCGATAAAAAATTACATATATCACTGTAAAATGAACACTATAATACAAACTGAACTTCATACTGTTGAAGTCAAAGCAAAATTTCACACATTATTTGAGCCACACCAATCTAATTTCCTGATTCTTGGATTGAAATGAAAACTTTGCTGAAGAGAAATTTCAACACGAAAACAGTGTCAGCAGGAAAGGTCTGTACCTTGCTATGCAATCTGTGAACATAGCTAACTTCTAACCTCCATGTTTTCAACTTGTCTTCTGGCCTAGGAAAAAAATGTTGTGTTTCCTGTTAAATCAATTTCAAACATTAGGGTCGGTAGGTAGGGATTATCTTTTTTTCCTTATAACTTTTTAAGCTAGCCAAAACTCATAGAGTCTAGTAACAGATATTACAATACAGTTGAACAAAGAAAACTGAAATGCATGAGGACCACCCCCTAAAAGTCTAGGGTCAGCAGGTTTTTCTAAAGTAGGTAGGGAAACAGGAAACACAACATTTCTTCCTAGGGCTCTTGCTAAATTTTTTCTTAAGCAAACAAAAACTAACAAAACAATTTGTTGTGGCCTAACCTCCTCGTTGTTGATCCTCATCCCATCCTGTACGTCGGAGAAGACGGTTGGCTGGATGAAGTACCCCCTATCTCCCGCCCTGTCCCCTCCGCAGTTCAGCGTCGCGCCCTCCTTCTTACCGCTCTCAATCAGCTCTATGATCTTGTTCATCTGCTCCTCATCAATCTGTTAAAACAAGACAGTGCAGTTTATATTTTCACGCAGGAAATTCTCCAGATTGAATTATTTTTCCATCCCACTTATTGGTTGGAAGCCAATGTTGATTACTTGATTTGTTAAACTGTCACTAAAACCCTATGAAGATACATTTTTACCAAATTTTGTATCACAAAGCACAGGTTTTTGGGACTGACTGAATTTTTTTAAAAGTCCCAACAAGCAAATTTCTGTCACGGAACCAATGGACCGGTCCTGGAGACAGCTAGCCCTGACACTCACTGAACAATGCCTCACCCCTCAGTAAAATATTGCGAGAGTCTCATACATGTATGTGATTTTCAAACCCTTTCAGGGGTCTAGCCAGCGTCCGTTTTTCCGTCAATTGACGGAAATTTGCTGCGTCTGACGGAAAAATCTTAAAACCAATCTGTCAACTTTGACGGATAAAAATCCTTGGTGGAAGCTACAGGCGGCTTGGGGACGCCGTCCACGGCCGTAAAAGCCACACATAGTTTGTTTTGCTAGTGTTATGATTGTTGACAATGTGTGTCGGCGCCCTTTCGCACACGATAATCTCATTAAAACCCGTTTTTCAAGGTCTCAGTTCAGTCCTTCTAATTCATTTTCGCGGTTTTCGCGACGATTGTAATTGGCTGACGGAAAAAAATTTCGAGCTGGCTAAAGCCCTGCACCCTTTGTTTTTTCAAAATTTAGTCGGCTGTGGCAGACAAGTTTTAAAGATTAGTACAAAGCATTCTCGCCAACCAACTCCCATCACAGATAACCTTAAATGCTCCTGCTTAATGTTAAAAGTTTAAGTCCTTCCCGCACCAACTGGTGCATCAGGCGGCACAAATCTCTTGGCCATACATCTTCATGAAATCACTACAGCAGGGATGTAGTCCACTAATAGTGGTGTCAAACTACCCTAATTACTCTTTCCCAGATATTCTCTGACTGCTGCCTACCCCTGAGTCAGGGGTAGGCAGCAGTCGGAGAGCTAACTACAGAAAGCATAATGTACCAATTTTCTTGAGTCTTTGTTATGATTCGGTCGGGGATCGGTCATTGTTCATGGCTAATTCCTACTTAAATGGTCTGAAGAATGCTGGGAGTGTATACTTTCAGTTGGCTTTGTTTTTGTGAGCATCACCACCATGTTGGTCTCACCTGTGGCCCTTGCTCATTTTTGGGGTCAAAGGGGTTCCCCACCGTCCTTCTCTTGGCCCTCTCCGTGCTCCTCCTGACAAACTCATCGTACACCTTGTCCTCCACATAGATCCTGCTGCCTGCACAGCAGCACTGACCCATGTTGAAGAACAGCCCAAAGTGAGACTTCTCCACAGCATAGTCCACTGTGAGAAAAAAACAACGGAAACAAAAATTTAAAGATGTCTGTACTGCATCTATCTCGCAAAATACTGTAAATGCAGAAACTTTTGTGGTGGTTTAATGTTCGCGGTTTTCGCGGTGGCCGCTTTACCGCGAACTTAAAACCACATTTTTCCATGGCAGTAAGAGACTACAGTGCATGATGCTACCGCGAACTTAAAACCACCGCGAAAAGTCCTTTTTTGTGCTACCGCAAAATTAGATCCCTCATTTACAGTAAATTTTTAGATGACAAGTATCCATTGATGATTTCCGGTCACTGAGACTATTGTGAATCTAACTTGCATGTGGAAAGTATATAACTACAAAGACAGATTAAACAATACCCCATGAATAAGTAGCCTCTTCCATTGACCCCATGACCTGGAATGTCTGTCTGCTGCCTGGGCCAAGGTTGATAAAATGACTAATTCTACCACCTCTGAACTCAACTGCATGTCACTCATGCAACTCTGAACGTCTGGCCTTTACTTCCTGTCACTAAGAAGTGAGATGTGCCTAA
Organism: Branchiostoma floridae; assembly: GCF_000003815.2. Classification (NCBI taxonomy): domain Eukaryota; kingdom Metazoa; phylum Chordata; class Leptocardii; order Amphioxiformes; family Branchiostomatidae; genus Branchiostoma; species Branchiostoma floridae. Next base: position 10,255,543 of record NC_049989.1, on the reverse strand, counting down.
ACATGTGTATATAGAATGTAGAAAATGAAACACAAGGCAACCTACAGTCAGTGTCTGCAAACACGACGTTGGGGCTTTTCCCTCCCAGCTCAAGTGTCACCCTCTTCAGGTTGGAGGCAGCAGATCGCTGGATAATCTTTCCAACCTAAAACAATATAGACCATATCAAACACTGGCTTTACCATCAACTCGTAATACAAGACTAATCAAAATTGTAACTTGCAATCTACAACATTTATGTACATTTCTGCAAATTTACTTATTTCCGAAGATTTAGATTCAGATTTATTTCACTTGGCCTGGCATGTGACGTATTCAATATTCACATGAAATGCACCAAGAGTTACAGCATAAACAAGTGGCTACTTCATACACATATAGATATACTTAAAATTATACAAGTTTACATGTAGTTTTAAAAATAGAGTTTTGTACCTCAGTAGACCCTGTGAAGGCAACCTTCTCGATCTCAGGGTGCTCTGCGATGGCTCCCCCTGCGGTGGGGCCGTAGCCTGGGATCATGTTGATCACCCCTGGGGGGAAGCCGGCCTGCAACACAGGACAATGAGCAGGGTCATGGTTTAGACTGTGCATGCAAGGTGAGATGCAATGTGCAGGGCTCGAAATACTTTTTTCTGCATACCTGCACTGGTGCAGGTAACATCGAAAATTACCTGCAACAGACAAATTTTACCTGCACCACTCTGAATTTGGGAAATATGGATCATACTAAAATTGTTCAGGCACCACAATTGCTATTTTTTTTTAAATACTTTATAGATGGTAACAGCTAATAACGATCCACATGCACCTACATCATATAGGACATTTATGTATAAAACACAGCACATGGACCAGTGCAGGTTAGGTGCAGGTAGATGCCAGAAATACCTGCACAGATCCAATTTTACCTGCACTAACCTGCATATGCGGGTGGTATTTCGAGCCCTGAAAGTGGGTAATATGTCAATGAAAGGTGAAGCCACTTGTTTACATCTCTTCTTTAGACCATGCTTAGTATATGTTCAGACATGTTTTGTTTATGTCTCTGTGGGCTTCAACTTTGACATGTTGCCCACAATGCATCTGCAGAGGCATGGGTAGCTTAAACCATGAACTGCCTTATTGGGGGTAAAAGTCAACATGAATCTATTTGATAATAGCATTAAAGCCAGGATCTAATGTGATTGTCTATATTGTAGAGCTGGTGCAATAGTTGTCAATCTGCAAAACAGCTAAACAGGCATGCAGGGCTTATACTGGTTATATTACATTGAATAACCTATTTTTCAGGATGTGAACGTGTTGCTTCCTCTGAATTTAGACACCAATCTCTAGCACAGAGTTCAATGTGTTATATGAAAATGTCATAAGTAGTCACAAAAATGATGTCTTACATGAGTAGATGCAGTAGAGTGTACTGAAGAAAACATTTTGTACTGAAATGGAACTTGTCCTTGGTGTCCACCTTCAAACCTGTATAGTGGTTTCCCTGTCCTTGGTGCTGATTTGTTCTCATGGCTTAATATCAGGAAATATCTGGTTTCTGATGACATGACAAACACTATCCCGGCCCATAATAATGGTTTCATTCAGCGTTTACAGATGTACAGACCTGAAGAATCCCTAACAAACACGCACTTCAGGCCCAGCGACCGGGTATTGTAACTGAAAAACGTACTACTTTACCTCCTTAGCGAGCTGAGCCACGTACAGTGCCGTGAGCGGCGTCTGTTCCGCAGGTTTCATCACCACGACGTTTCCCGTGCAGAGGGCGGGGCCCAGTTTCCACGCCTGCATGAGGAGGGGGAAGTTCCACTGTGCAAAAAGAAAAGATGAACGGCTGTCATTTACAGAACACCACCACGGCATTTTGACTTACTAGTAGAATGTTTGTTTCTTTTGTACATCACCACACAAGAAAAAGACTTGCTGTTTAACGCCTTTGAAGCGTTTCAAGTACAGGCAATGAAATACTGTAAATGCATTTGAGTTCGCAGGGATTTAATTTCACGGTAGCGGGGAAAAGGACTTTTTGCAGTGGTTTTAATTTCGCGGTAGCACCATGCACTGTAGTCTCTTACTGCCATGGAAAAAAGTTTGCGGTGGTTTTAAGTTTGCGGTGAAGCGGCCACCACGAAAACCGCGAACATTAAACCACCGGGACAGTTTCTGCATTTACAGTATACCCTTTCAATCAAGACAACATCTGTTCTACTCGGAGTGCGCAAGAATCTTAAACTGGTGGGTTACACTAAGGGGCTGTTATAGCTATTTAACAACCATTTCCAACTTTAATTTTTTTTCAGTCCCAATAATTGTTTGGGAGCTTGTGTTGCTAATTTTTGTTGTTATATAAATCTGTGATTTTGAGTTTATGAAAAATAAACATTTTGAGAAATTTCATATTAAGTTAAGACTGGGAACAAATGACATGAATTTGTTTTTTCCATCCCAACAAGGAAATTCACATCTTAGGATGGAGGGCGGATTCTGGAGACAGCTTTGCCACCTATATACAGATACAGGCAGGGTTGTAGCCAGCCAAAAATCATTTTCCGTCCCCTCGATTTTGAATGGCTTTGGCACAGCATTCCTAGGGGGTCTGGGGGCATGCTACCAAGGAAAATTTTGAAATCTAGACCCAATGAAACGCTATTTCCTGCATTTTGCTCACAGAGGACGGATTGGGCAAAATTTTTTTTCGTCGACGGCTGCAAAATTCCGTCAAATGAATGAAGGACGGGTGCTGGCTACAACCCTGTAGTCAAGCATTGTTTATTTTGGTCATTAGTACTCATCCCTCTAACCTGGAAAGCATTTACTTTCTTATGATGCTTTTAGCAAGGGGAAAGATAAGAAGATTACGTTAAGAGATTTTACATATATCTTTTACTTGGATTTTACAAATATTCAATGTAGTAGCTATATATACATGTACAGGTATATCAAAGTATGAAGTCTGGCACGTCAACAGCAGAGGTTTGATGTAAAGTTTCCTTACAGGGATGATCTGCCCACAGACCCCGACCGGCTCATGGCGCGTGTAGCAGAAGAAGTCACCATCTATAGTACAGAAAAATAATGTAAAATAAAAACAACAAAAATGTTGTTCATTCCAGGAAACATTGCAGGTGTTTACATAATAAGTAAGTGCTACCGATAAGGAAATACCTTAATTCAAATAGTTTACAATGTTATTCATCGTGCAAACATGCCATTATATGATTTCAAATGTTTAATATTGAAGTTACATGTCATAAAAAACACTGGGAAATTCAGTTGCACCTAGCTTCATGATAGTGACGGGTCAAGAAAAAAAAAATGACGATATACCAATTGGTATGGTCTTGCCATGGTTCTTTCCTGCCCAGCCAGCATAGTATCTGTATTAAAAGCAAAAGAGAGCAGTTCTCAATTTCTGAAGACTTAAAAACAGTGAAAACATCTGATTTCACTTAATGTTGACCATGAGATGCATGGGAAATAAAAATTAGCAATATAAAGCATTATAAATAATTGCAACTATGACAAACCAGCAAAAAATATATTCTACTCTTTTATCTCTACTATTACGCCTGAAAACTGTGGAGAAGTTGAGTTGATCCTAAATGATACTTAGTCATATGTTATCTGTGAACTGTATTGGTTTGTTCAACATATTTTCTTGTGACCTGTACTTAGCCAAGTCTGGCAAAAATGTCAAATAAAGGTCTTCATTCATTATTCAACTGGTACTGCCCTACAGTAGGAGTGGGTACCGGTACAGAAAATTCAGGTCCAGGTTCGGGTCAGGTCCAGAGGACTTGATTCAGTATGTCATAACATGTGAATGGACGATAATCAAAACAATAGTCCATTTCAAAGTACAAAAAAATCGTTTTTGTGCATTCGACTCGCACTGTTGTTTTAAAATCCTCTACTTTGCTTGTTATTTTCTTCAACAGGTAAGCCCCCAAACGTGTGAATTCCTGATAATATAATCTGTTTTTTTTTCCAATAGGTTCAACATCCGGTCCACAGAATTTTTTCAGGTCCGTTTTTCCCAGACCAGTCCAATAAGAACGGTTTTGTACTGGTACACCGTACCGATACCCAGCCCTACCCTGCCTACAGTTTGCAGCAAGGGAACATATATCGTCTGTGTCAAGTGTACCTGTAGCACTTGATGCTGAGTGCCAAGTCTGTGGCAAAAGACACTGAGAAAGGCTTCCCATTGTCAAGAGTCTCCAGGTTCTATTGGAAAAACAGAGATCAAATTATTTTACAAGAATGAAATGTCTAACAGCCCTAGTAGCATAAAGTGATGTGTAGTTACTGCCAGGCATTCCACATCCCTTATCCTTACTCTTATACTTACACCAATGATCATCTATAAAAAGTACTGCATGATTATCATTATGTTAAGTTCAGTTCAGTGTACTTACTGTATAACCCTAACTTATTTTAAATCTATAGTTAAAGTTAATGTTCTTCCTGCACCAAATGGTGCATCAGGCGACACACATCACTCACTACAGCAGGGGGCTAGTCCACTGGTAGTGGTCTGTGTGTTCAACAATCATATACCAAATGCTGAGTACTAAGCAGGTCTAGTGAAAGTAGCCTGTGCCATTTTTAAAGTCTTTGGTACAACTTGGCTGGGGATCGAATTCCTATTGATCATTCAAACAAAATGCTGTACTAACTGCCAGGTACTCCCTGTCCCTAGCCCTGAGCCTAACATTTATACTTAGTCTTACTAGACTTTATTTTTGTAAATGATCATTAATAAGTATTAATGATCATTTAAAAAAATAAAGTGTAGAAAGTGTGATATGTACTGATTCTCTTACCCTTATTTACATTCAGTGATCATTAATAGAAAAATTGCTGTACTTACTGCCAGGTACTCCCTGTCCCGTTCCATGAGATCTGCCAGCCTGTTGAGCAGCACACCGCGGTGGGAAGCATCCATTGTTCTCCAGGGGGAGCCCAGGCGAAACGCCTCCTTCGCTGCCTGCACTGCAATGTCCACATCGGGCTAGGGGCATAAAATCAGCATTTTTACTTCACTGTTCAGTCTTTTCAGTTAAAACTATAAAAGAACAAAATCAGAAATTTTACTTCATTCTTTTACTGAAATTTTAGGTTAATGACGAAATCAGCATTTTGACTCCATTCTTTTCAGGTCAAGGACAAAATCAGCATTTTCATATTGTTCTTTGTCTTTTGGCATAATTGGTTTTTGGCTTTAAAATATTAAATACTGTAAAGCACATTGTGTAATGTGCACCTTTGACTTTCTACTTTCTGCAAACAATTTGTTTGAAATCTAGCAGCCTTGTCAAAACAAGCCTGCAGCAAAAATGCTGTGTCTACTTAGATAAATATTTTTGGGACAAATAATTTTGCATAATATTAACTCATATGCCTGTTCTTTGTCAGGGTTCGAAATTCGTTTTTGGGATTTGGTGCACTGGTGCACCCAGCTTAAAAAATTGGGTCACTAAACTTTTGGGTGCACCACTTAAATTTAAGTAGAATGTCAGAAAAAAACTAATAACAAAACCTAGTTAAATTATATACTATCAAATTCTTAAACAAGTACCATGCCAGACATTCTTATTATCTTTCTAACACTTAGATGTCAAGAATATGATGTATGTCTAGTATACTTTGATATCTTAACATACATAAACGTAAGAAAATATTTGGGTGCACCCTGCACCCACAGAAAATAATTGGGTGCACAACTCCAATTTTGGGTGCACCTGGGTGCACATGCACCCAGTATTTCGAGCCCTGCTTTGTGGTTCGTCTGTTACTTTTCCACTCCGACATGCTAACACAAATATTTTTAAGACTGAGACTGTCTACTGAAGTTCCCAAACTTACCTTGTCTCCCTCCGCCACCTCACAGATGACCTCCCCTGTAGAGGGGTTCAGCGTTGGGAAGGTTTTCTTGCTCACGGAGTCAACCCACTCGTTGTTGATGAAGAGCTGGGGTTACAGAAAAATAACACAACAAACTCTGTCTGAAGGAACCAGGGTTCTAATTACCAGGTAAATTCTGGTTCTGTCATCACAGTGCGCCCTGGGCCCTGGTCTGAATGCACTTGCATATAATTACATACACACACATACATGCACACACACGTACCAACATATACATACAAACACACACATGCATGCACACACATGCATGCACACACACAAATTCACATACACACTTTGATAATTGAAAATCTAACATTGCACAACCATCTACTAGTAATCTAATGTATACTTAAATGGAATTAAGTGGTATCATCTACTGAGCGATATTACTCTATAAAGAAATATTCCTTTACTGTCCATATGCATAGCAGTACTACTAGTCTCTACAGTCTACTGCAGACTCCAGAAAAAGTTGAACGTATTTAGCCTGCGGCCAGTCATTTTCAAATGACAGCTGCAAAGACTGCTACGATATGCTATGTCGCTAAACAAGTCATATGCCACAGTAGGGAGTCAAGTCAAGGACAACAACACATCTGCAACCATTCAAATCCACAAACTTGGGCTGGGATGGATTAAGACTTTAATTAAGAAGAGGAGAAGGGAACTTCTGGGGACATCAAGGAATTGTGTAAACAAGCCTAAAAACTTCAAGAAGGAAAATCTTTGAAAAGTATCTTGACAGAGTGGGCAATATATTAAACACAGTTGTGAAACTCGACATATGTACAAAAATTTGTCTCACAGGCTTTAGGTACTGAAGATTTGTGTGTTCTTGCAAATAAAGTCTAAAATCAAGAACCACTATATCATATGGTCAGCAAAAGAGACAGCAAAACAGAGCAAATGACTCAGTAATTGCTGTGATGACGTAAAGCTGTAAACATCTTTATACAGACATAAAAGACTGGGGGTCAAGGATTCAAAACACTATCCTCATTGAAGGTCAGAGAAGAAGGCATTTCTATTCATGTGAAATTATCCGAAAATGATGCGATCTTTGACAGAAAATTGCAGTTAGGCGTACAATTACGTCATTCAGAAACAGGTACAATAGACTTGGAGATTGAGCATCTGCCTACTAGTACGTGATAGTAGTGCCCTGGGGTCCCCCAAAAATGGATACCAAAATACAAATAAAAAAAAGGAATGAGAAGGATTTCTAATAATAATATGATCATTTGATCAATATCCTAGTCAAGTACTGCACAGTACATTTACATTTGTATAGCACTTCAACCTACATTAATATTGTACTGTGTAGTGCCATAACTCCTGAATGTTCAGGTTCAGGTCTAGGTCTGGATTCAGATCCAGAGGTCCAAGGTTCAGACCCAAACCCAGACCCAGACCCATGGCATAATTGGGCCCTAGATATACATTTTCCATTACATGTAATATCACATGTTGGTTAAATTTTACATGCAATTTGAAAACATATACAATCATGCAAAATTATAAACATTATAGTCAGTCACTAGGCAAGCACAAAAGCCCAGTAACAAACAAAAAAGCAGGCCTAAGCAGTCAGCTGGAATCTGGTTGGATCAGTTTCTTTGTGTGAGAAGATAATGAATCTTATCATGATCAGTTTCTTCTGTCAAATCAATTGCAAATGGCTACCATAACAACTTAGCCATTAGAAGCACTTGCTTACCATGAATAAATCTATTTTTGAGGACATGATTTCAATTTTCATAGTAGGAGGGGAAATGAGATTTTCATAACTTATAATGTTTTTTTTTACAAAAACTGTGAAGAGTAAAACCATTGCAAGAATCCCAATATTAATTACAGTATTTCTACTTCTAGTCTGTGCTACATTAAAAAAAACCCACAAAGTTCAAGACAGGGGGCTTTAATATGTAGTAAATTTTCTTGTGAGACCATTGTTTGACCCCGTGTTTACCCCATTTGGATTATAAATAGACTTAGGGTTTAAAAATCAACCAGCATGTTACTGCTAAGGTAAGGCAAACATTGCATACAAAAAATGTAAGATGTATGAAAAGTGATGCCGGGAGAAGATGAAAACACTGTAGTCTATTTAAACTATTTGAAATAGGAAATTCAATATACTTGTGGAAAGGCTAAGGGGACAACCATGTAAAAATAAAGATACACTAACAAAATGTATGAGAAGACCTTCTCAACCCTACTATCAAGCTCCAACATCTATGCAG
>NC_049989.1:10241063-10245288 GCF_000003815.2 Branchiostoma floridae | reverse complement strand
ATTCTTATCGCGTCATCATGAAGTCATGATAATTTGCATAGATTATCTTTAATCAATGACGTACAACCGAAAACAATGTCCATACATGTCCATACTTTAATTAAAACGGTATGTTTGAAACACCAAAACACACCCCAAACTCATCAGCGACCTCTCCGGAGTTAGCTATCTATTATATGTATTCAGAAATCTAATTTAATATTGAATTAGATCATTATCGTACTTAACCAGTATCGTGCGCAGTGTATGTTCGAATTATTCGACGGAAGCCTGTGTTTGATACTGTCTCAACTTCGAAGCCTGTGTGACACGGCTTTTTTTTTCGCGTCACGAGTATGACATAAAACATATCACATGATGTATCTAGCCTTGACAAACATTTTCAAGTTCAATACAATATGAGTCAGATCTTCAGGAGGCCAAACCAAATATTTAGTCCGACCTCACAATCTTCCAAATGGAGGGATCTAAGTCATGCCAGTCAGTTGTATAAATACGGACATCTCTACGAGTCTTGACATTGCGATTCAAGATCATTTTAAGAGGAACTTACTGCAATCGTCAGTATATTATCTGTATTGAGTGCATGTGTCCGTGCGGACACGTACAGTCTTGTACATGTCTTAAAACGTCAGAACAATCCTCAGGGTGGTCTTGAAGCGATATCAGCCAGGTAGAGAGCAATCTAGACGGCCGTAGTTTGATAGGTTTTGATAGGTAGGGCAAACCACTATCAATGTATCATCTTTGATTCTATGATATGCTTCTATTATCTACAAACTATGTACCACCTCTCTTTTGGGTTGACATTTAATCGCAGAACCCACAAATTGTAGAAAAGGTGGGGCTTTTCGTCTCCCTCTGCTTCCAAGAAAGAAGTCCAACCCAACCTGGTCAGATATAGCCAACACTAGTATTAGAGTAGAATGTTCTGTTCATTGACACTTGTATTATCGCCTAATGTTTATACCATGCACTTGTAATCAGCCATCGGGCATGAACTTACAAATAAACTTCTTCTCATATAATCATCGCTAATGGTGCAAAATGGCATGGCAAGGTATTGCTATATTGCAAGGAAACATTGTACGTGTGGGCCTTCGAAGTTTTCGGCTGCGCCCACTTCCTTTGTGGGCGCTTGAAGGTCGCAGAAGGTTTCGTTCCTGTATTACTCCGCGGTGGGCAATCAGAAGTATTCCCTCCGAACTATGAATGCCCCCCCCCCCAAATCGCGTATTTATGTAGATGATAAATGGCCTTTGATCAGCTCCATGTCGTGTGGAAAGGATTTGAGATGAAAGGTTGTGTATATCTGACAGGATCGGGTAGGAAAGTCTCGGCATTCGAGCGAGCGTCGGACGTGTACGTTTCTTTGTCCTGAGTAATGCGGTCAGCGGGTCATTTAAGGAAAGCCCGTCTTTGTGGATAGTATCTAAGTGCAGTTATAGATGATGAAATCGATTGTCCGTTCAGATTCCGGGGACAATTTTTTTTATTGATTACTGGATATGTGATCATGCAGTAGAAATTAAACATCTCCGGCCGAAATGTTTCTTTATTAAAGTTGTGTCAGCTGCAAACTTGGTATCATTCGAAAGGTTGCATAGCGAGGAATCGAAGGGTGCAAACCGCAAATCAATCCGATACATCCATGTCGAGTTATTCTTGAGCATAGGCGCTCTGTTCAGGCGCAACCGCTAGCCGCTCTTTGGCAACACCGCCTGTCACGGCACCTGGCATAGGGTGTGACTTAAGACTGAGATTGTAGCTTAGAGTTCAAGTTCTGGCCCGATAAACTTGGTATCATTCGAAAGGTTGCATAGTGAGGAATCGAAGGGTGCAAACCGCAGATCAATCCGATACATCCTTGTCGAGTTATTCTTGAGCATAGGCGCTCTGTTCAGGCGCAACCGCTAGCCGCTCTTTGGCAACACCGCCTGTCACGGCACCTGGCATAGGGTGTGACTTAAGACTGAGATTGTAGCTTAGAGTTCAAGTTCCGGCCCAACAAACTTGGTATCATGGTATCAGGTTGCATAGTGAGGAATCGAAGGGTGCAAACCGCAAATCAATCCAATACATCCTTGTCGAGTTATTCTTGAGCATAGGCGCTCTGTTCAGGCGCAACCGCTAGCCGCTCTTTGGCAACACCGCCTGTCACGGCACCTGGCATAGGGTGTGACTTAAGACTGAGATTGTAGCTTAGAGTTCAAGTTCTGGCCCAATAAACTTGGTATCATTCGAAAGGTTGCATAGTGAGGAATCGAAGGGTGCAAACTGCAGATCAATCCGATACATCCTTGTCGAGTTATTCTTGAGCATAGGCGCTCTGTTCAGGCGCAACCGCTAGCCGCTCTTTGGCAACACCGCCTGTCACGGCACCTGGCATAGGGTGTGACTTAAGACTGAGATTGTAGCTTAGAGTTCAAGTTCTGGCCCAATAAACTTGGTATCATTCGAAAGGTGGCATAGTGAGGAATCGAAGGGTGCAAACTGCAGATCAATCCGATACATCCTTGTCGAGTTATTCTTGAGCATAGGCGCTCTGTTCAGGCGCAACCGCTAGCCGCTCTTTGGCAACACCGCCTGTCACGGCACCTGGCATAGGGTGTGACTTAAGACTGAGATTGTAGCTTAGAGTTCAAGTTCCGGCCCGACAAACTTGGTATTATTCGAAAGGTGGCATAGTGAGGAATCGAAGGGTGCAAACCACAAATCGATCCGATACATCCTTGTCGAGTTATTCTTGAGCATAGGCGCTCTGTTCAGGCGCAACCGCTAGCCGCTCTTTGGCAACACCGCCTGTCACGGCACCTGGCATAGGGTGTGACTTAAGACTGAGATTGTAGCTTAGAGTTCAAGTTCCGGCCCGACAGACTTGGTATCATTCGAAAGGTGGCATAGTGAGGAATCGAAGGGTGCAAACCGCAAATCAATCCGATACATCCTTGTCGAGTTATTCTTGAGCATAGGCGCTCTGTTCAGGCGCAACCGCTAGCCGCTCTTTGCTTTGGCAACACCGCCTGTCACGGCACCTGGCATAGGGTGTGACTTAAGACTGAGATTGTAGCTTAGAGTTCAAGTTCCGGCCCGATAAGACTTGGTATCATTCGAAAGGTGGCATAGTGAGGAATCGAAGGGTGCAAACCGCAAATCAATCCGATACATCCTTGTCGAGTTATTCTTGAGCATAGGCGCTCTGTTCAGGCGCAACCGCTAGCCGCTCTTTGGCAACACCGCCTGTCACGGCACCTGGCATAGGGTGTGACTTAAGACTGAGATTGTAGCTTAGAGTTCAAGTTCCGGCCCGACAAACTTGGTATCATTCGAAAGGTGGCATAGTGAGGAATCGAAGGGTGCAAACCGCAAATCAATCCGATACATCCTTGTCGAGTTATTCTTGAGCATAGGCGCTCTGTTCAGGCGCAACCGCTAGCCGCTCTTTGGCAACACCGCCTGTCACGGCACCTGGCATAGGGTGTGACTTAAGACTGAGATTGTAGCTTAGAGTTCAAGTTCTGGCCCAATAAACTTGGTATCATTCGAAAGGTTGCATAGTGAGGAATCGAAGGGTGCAAACTGCAGATCAATCCGATACATCCTTGTCGAGTTATTCTTGAGTATAGGCGCTCTGTTCAGGCGCAACCGCTAGCCGCTCTTTGGCAACACCGCCTGTCACGGCACCTGGCATAGGGTGTGACTTAAGACTGAGATTGTAGCTTAGAGTTCAAGTTCTGGCCCAATAAACTTGGTATCATTCGAAAGGTGGCATAGTGAGGAATCGAAGGGTGCAAACTGCAGATCAATCCGATACATCCTTGTCGAGTTATTCTTGAGCATAGGCGCTCTGTTCAGGCGCAACCGCTAGCCGCTCTTTGGCAACACCGCCTGTCACGGCACCTGGCATAGGGTGTGACTTAAGACTGAGATTGTAGCTTAGAGTTCAAGTTCCGGCCCGACAAACTTGGTATTATTCGAAAGGTGGCATAGTGAGGAATCGAAGGGTGCAAACCACAAATCGATCCGATACATCCTTGTCGAGTTATTCTTGAGCATAGGCGCTCTGTTCAGGCGCAACCGCTAGCCGCTCTTTGGCAACACCGCCTGTCACGGCACCTGGCATAGGGTGTGACTTAAGACTGAGATTGTAGCTTAGAGTTCAAGTTCCGGCCCAACAAATTTGGTATCATTCGAAAGGTGGCATAGTAAAGGAATCGAAGGGTGC
>NC_049989.1:10239105-10240571 GCF_000003815.2 Branchiostoma floridae | reverse complement strand
AGCATAGGCGCTCTGTTCAGGCGCACCGCTTAGCCGCTCTTTGGCAACACCGCCTGTCACGCCACCTGGCATAGGGTGTGACTTAAGACTGAGATTGTAGCTTAGAGTTCAAGTTCCGGCCCGACAAACTTGGTATCATTCGAAAGGTGGCATAGTGAGGAATTGAAGGGTGCAAACCACAAATCTTCTCCTTACGGGTTGTACTATCGAATTCAAGTGACGGAAGTAACGCACATCTTCTTCAAGATTCTAGAGGTTCGATCGTATGGGGCCGATTTGGGGTTACCGAAAGGTTCGCTTAGCGGTAACCCAGGCGGTTACCCACTCTTTGGCTTTCAAGCCCAGTAGAAAAGTAAGGAAGTAATTTTTAGTACTCAAATCACTTTTTGTCTTCTCCTTACGGGTTGTACTATCGAATTCAAGTGACGGAAGTAACGTACATCTTCTTCAAGGTTCTAGAGGTTCGATCGTATGGGGTCGATTTGGGGTTACCGAAAGGTTCGCTTAGCGGTTACTCAGGCGGTTACCCACTCTTTGGCTTTCAAGGCCAGTAGAAAAGTAAGGAAGTAATCTTTAGTACTCAAATCACTTTTTGTCTTCTCCTTACGGGTTGTACTATCGAATTCAAGTGACGGAAGTAACGCACATCTTCTTCAAGGTTCTAGAGGTTCGATCGTATGGGGCCGATTTGGGGTTACCGAAAGGTTCGCTTAGCGGTTACCCAGGCGGTTACCCACTCTTTGGCTTTCAAGCCCAGTAGAAAAGTAAGGAAGTAACTTTTAGTACTCAAATCACTTTTTGTCTTCTCCTTACGGGTTGTACTATCGAATTCAAGTGACGGAAGTAACGCACATCTTCTTCAAGATTCTAGAGGTTCGATCGTATGGGGTCGATTTGCGGTTACCGAAAGGTTCGCTTAGCGGTTACCCATGCGGTTACACACTCTTTGGCTTTCAAGGCCAGTAGAAAAGTAGGGAAGTAATTTTTAGTACTCAAATCACTTTTTGTCTTCTCCTTACGGGTTGTACTATCGAATTCAAGTGACGGAAGTAACGCACATCTTCTTCAAGATTTTAGAGGTTCGATCGTATGGGGTCGATTTGGGGTACCGAAAATTCGCTTAGCGGTTACCCAGGCGGTTACCCACTCTTTGGCTTTCAAGGCCAGTAGAAAAGTAAGGAAGTAATTTTTTGTACTCAAATCACTTTTTGTCTTCTCCTTACGGGTTGTACTATCGAATTCAAGTGACGGAAGTAACGCACATCTTCTTCAAGATTTTAGAGGTTCGATCGTATGGGGCCGATTTGGGGTTACCGAAAGGTTCGCTTAGCGGTTACCCAGGCGGTTACCCACTCTTTGGCTTTCAAGCCCAATAGAAAAGTAAGGAAGTAATTTTTAGAACTCAAATCACTTTTTGTCTTCTCGTTACGGGTAGTACTATCGAATTCAAGTGACGGAAGTAACGC
>NC_049989.1:10223374-10224597 GCF_000003815.2 Branchiostoma floridae | reverse complement strand
CTTTCAGCCCAGTAGAAAAGTAAGGAAGTAATTTTTAGTACTCAAATCACTTTTTGTCTTCTCCTTACGGGTTGTACTATCGAATTCAAGTGATGGAAGTAACGCACATCTTCTTCAAGATTCTAGAGGTTCGATCGTATGGGGTCGATTTGCGGTTACCGAAAGGTTCGCTTAGCGGTTGCCCAGGCGGTTACCCACTCTTTGGCTTTCAAGGCCAGTAGAAAAGTAAGGAAGTAATTTTTAGTACTCAAATCACTTTTTGTCTTCTCCTTACGGGTTGTACTATCGAATTCAAGTGACGGAAGTAACGCACATCTTCTTCAAGATTTTAGAGGTTCGATCGTATGGGGCCGATTTGGGGTTACCGAAAGGTTCGCTTAGCGGTTACCCAGGCGGTTACCCACTCTTTGGCTTTCAAGCCCAGTAGAAAAGTAAGGAAGTAATTTTTAGTACTCAAATCACTTTTTGTCTTCTCCTTACGGGTTGTACTATCGAATTCAAGTGACGGAAGTAACGCACATCTTCTTCAAGATTTTAGAGGTTCGATCGTATGGGGTCAATTTGTGGTTACCGAAAGGTTCGCTTATCGGTTACCCAGGCGGTTACCCACTCTTTGGCTTTCAAGCCCAGTAGAAAAGTAAGGAAGTAATTTTTAGTACTCAAATCACCTTTTGTCTTCTCCTTACGGATTGTACTATCGAATTCAAGTGACGGAAGTAACGCACATCTTCTTCAAGATTTTAGAGGTTCGATCGTATGGGGTCGATTTGGGGTTACCGAAAGGTTCGCTTAGCGGTTACCCAGGCGGTTACTCACTCTTTGGCTTTCAAGGCCAGTAGAAAAGTAAGGAAGTAATTTTTAGTACTCAAATCACTTTTTGTCTTCTCCTTACGGGTTGTACTATCGAATTCAAGTGACGGAAGTCACGCACATCTTCGACAAGATTCTAGAGGGTCGATCGTATGGGGTCGATTTGGGGTTACTGAAAGGTTCGCTTAGCGGTTACCCAGGCGGTTACCCACTCTTTGGCTTTCAAGGTCAGTAGATAAGTAAGGAAGTAATTTTTAGTACTCAATTCACTTTTTGTCTTCTCCTTACGGGTTGTACTATCGAATTCAAGTGACGGAAGTAACGCACATCTTCTTCAAGATTCTAGAGGTTCGATCGTATGGGGTCGATTTGCGGTTACCGAAAGGTTCGCTTAGCGGTTACCCAGGCGGTTA
>NC_049989.1:10221204-10223256 GCF_000003815.2 Branchiostoma floridae | reverse complement strand
ACATCTTCTTCAAGATTCTAGAGGTTCGATCGTATGGGGTCAATTTGCGGTTACCGAAAGGTTCGCTTAGCGGTTACCCAGGCGGTTACCCACTCTTTCGCTTTCAAGCCCAGAAGAAAAGTAAGGAAGTAATGTTTAGTACTCAAATCACTTTTTGTCTTCTCCTTACGGGTTGTACTATCGAATTCAAGTGACGGAAGTAACGCACATCTTCTTCAAGATTCTAGAGGATCGATCGTATGGGGTCGATTTGCGGTTACTGAAAGGTTCGCTTAGCGGTTACCCACTCTTTGGCTTTCAAGGCCGGTAGAAAAGTAAGGAAGTAATTTTTAGTACTCAAATCACTTTTTGTCTTCTCCTTACGGGTTGTACTATCGAATTCAAGTGACGGAAGTAACGCACATCTTCTTCAAGATTTTAGAGGTTCGATCGTATGGGGTCAATTTGCGGTTACCGAAAGGTTCGCTTATCGGTTACCCAGGCGGTTACCCACTCTTTGGCTTTCAAGCTCAGTAGAAAAGTAAGGAAGTAATTTTTAGTACTCAAATCACTTTTTGTCTTATCCTTTCAGGTTGTACTATCGAATTCAAGTGACGGAAGTAACGCACATCTTCTTCAAGATTCTAGAGGTTCGATCGTATGGGGTCAATTTGCGGTTACCGAAAGGTTCGCTTAGCGGTTACCCAGGCGGTTACCCACTCTTTGGCTTTCAAGCCCAGTAGAAAAGTAAGGAAGTAATTTTTAGTACTCAAATCACTTTTTGTCTTCTCCTTTCAGGTTGTACTATCGAATTCAAGTGACGGAAGTAACGCACATCTTCTTCAAGATTCTAGAGGTTCGATCGTATGGGGTCAATTTGCGGTTACCGAAAGGTTCGCTTAGCGGTTACCCAGGCGGTTACCCACTCTTTGGCTTTCAAGCCCAGTAGAAAAGTAAGGAAGTAATTTTTAGTACTCAAATCACTTTTTGTCTTCTCCTTACGGGTTGTACTATCGAATTCAAGTGACGGAAGTAACGCACATCTTCTTCAAGATTTTAGAGGTTCGATCGTATGGGGTCGATTTGCGGTTACCGAAAGGTTCGCTTAGCGGTTACCCAGGCGGTTAACCACTCTTTGGCTTTCAAGCTCAGTAGAAAAGTAAGGAAGTAATTTTTAGTACTCAAATCACTTTTTGTCTTCTCCTTACGGGTTGTAACTATCGAATTCAAGTGACGGAAGTAACGCACATCTTCTTCAAGATTTTAGAGGTTCGATTCGTATGGGGTCGATTTGGGGTTACCGAAAGGTTCGCTTAGCGGTTAGCCCAGGCGGTTACCCACTCTTTGGCTTTCAAGGCCAGTAGAAAAGTAAGGAAGTAATTTTTAGTCCTCAAATCACTTTTTGTCTTCTCCTTTCGGGTTGTACTATCGAATTCAAGTGACGGAAGTAACGCACATCTTCTTCAAGATTTTAGAGGTTCGATCGTATGGGGTCAATTTGCGGTTACCGAAAGGTTCGCTTAGCGGTTACCCAGGCGGATACCCACTCTTTGGCTTTCAAGCCCAGTAGAAAAGTAAGGAAGTAATTTTTAGTACTCAAATCACTTTTTGTCTTCTCCTTACGGGTTGTACTATCGAATTCAAGTGACGGAAGTAACGCACATCTTCTTCAAGATTCTAGAGGTTCGATCGTATGGGGTCGATTTGGGGTTACCGAAAGGTTCGCTTAGCGGTTACCCAGGCGGTTACCCACTCTTTGGCTTTCAAGGCCAGTAGAAAAGTAAGGAAGTAATTTTTAGTACTCAAATCACTTTTTGTCTTCTCCTTACGGGTTGTACTATCGAATTCAAGTGACGGAAGTAACGCACATCTTCTTCAAGATTTTAGAGGTTCGATCGTATGGGGTCGATTTGGGGTTACCGAAAGGTTCGCTTAGCGGTTACCCAGGCGGTTACCCACTCTTTGGCTTTCAAGCCCAGTAGAAAAGTAAGGAAGTAATTTTTAGTCCTCAAATCACTTTTTGTCTTCTCCTTTAACGGGTTGTACTATCGAATTCAAGTGACGGAAGTAACG
>NC_049989.1:10218565-10220965 GCF_000003815.2 Branchiostoma floridae | reverse complement strand
TATGGCGGTCATTCAGAAAGTTCCATAACTGAACGTGGCTTTACCCAGGTCGGTTACCCACTCTTTGGCTTTCAAGCCCAGTAGAAAAGTAAGGAAGTAATTTTTAGTACTCAAATCACTTTTCGTCTTCTCCTTACGGGTTGTACTATCGAATTCAAGTGACGGAAGTAACGCACATCTTCTTCAAGATTCTAGAGGTTCGATCGTATGGGATCGATTTGCGGTTACCGAAAGGTTCGCTTAGCGGTTACCCAGGCGGTTACCCACTCTTTGGCTTTCAAGCCCAGTAGAAAAGTAAGGAAGTAATTTTTAGTACTCAAATCACTTTTTGTCTTCTCCTTTCAGGTTGTACTATCGAATTCAAGTGACGGAAGTAACGCACATCTTCTTCAAGATTCTAGAGGTTCGATCGTATGGGGTCAATTTGCGGTTACCGAAAGGTTCGCTTAGCGGTTACCCAGGCGGTTACCCACTCTTTGGCTTTCAAGCCCAGTAGAAAAGTAAGGAAGTAATTTTTAGTACTCAAATCACTTTTTGTCTTCTCCTTACGGGTTGTACTATCGAATTCAAGTGACGGAAGTAACGCACATCTTCTTCAAGATTCTAGAGGTTCGATCGTATGGGGTCGATTTGCGGTTACTGAAAGGTTCGCTTAGCGGTTACCCACTCTTTGGCTTTCAAGGCCGGTAGAAAAGTAAGGAAGTAATTTTTAGTACTCAAATCACTTTTTGTCTTCTCCTTACGGGTTGTACTATCGAATTCAAGTGACGGATGTAACGCACATCTTCTTCAAGATTTTAGAGGTTCGATCGTATGGGGTCTATTTGGGGTTACCGAAAGGTTCGCTTAGCGGTTACCCAGGCGGTTACCCACTCTTTGGCTTTCAAGGTCAGTAGAAAAGTAAGGAAGTAATTTTTAGTACTCAAATCACTTTTTGTCTTCTCCTTACGGGTTGTACTATCGAATTCAAGTGACGGAAGTAACGCACATCTTCTTCAAGATTTTAGAGGTTCGATCGTATGGGGTCGATTTGGGGTTACCGAAAGGTTCGCTTAGCGGTTACCCAGGCGGTTACCCACTCTTTGGCTTTCAAGGCCAGTAGAAAAGTAAGGAAGTAATTTTTAGTACTCAAATCACTTTTTGTCTTCTCCTTACGGGTTGTACTATCGAATTCAAGTGACGGAAGTAACGCACATCTTCTTCAAGATTTTAGAGGTTCGATCGTATGGGGTCAATTTGCGGTTACCGAAAGGTTCGGCTTAGCGGTTACCCAGGCGGTTACCCACTCTTTGGCTTTCAAGCCCAGTAGAAAAGTAAGGAAGTAATTTTTAGTACTCAAATCACCTTTTGTCTTCTCCTTACGGATTTTACTATCGAATTCAAGTGACGGAAGTAACGCACATCTTCTTCAAGATTCTAGAGGTTCGATCGTATGGGGTCGATTTGCGGTTACCGAAAGGTTCGCTATAGCGGTTACCCAGGCGGTTACCCACTCTTTGGCTTTCAAGCCCAGTAGAAAAGTAAGGAAGTAATTTTTAGTACTCAAATCACCTTTTGTCTTCTCCTTACGGATTTTACTATCGAATTCAAGTGACGGAAGTAACGCACATCTTCTTCAAGATTTTAGAGGTTCGATCGTATGGGGCCGATTTGGGGTTACCGAAAGGTTCGCTTAGCGGTTACCCAGGCGGTTACCCACTCTTTGGCTTTCAAGCCCAGTAGAAAAGTAAGGAAGTAATTTTTAGTACTCAAATCACTTTTTGTCTTCTCCTTACGGGTTGTACTATCGAATTCAAGTGACGGAAGTAACGCACATCTTCTTCAAGATTCTAGAGGTTCGATCGTATGGGGTCGATTTGGGGTTACCGAAAGGTTCGCTTAGCGGTTGCCCAGGCGGTTACCCACTCTTTGGCTTTCAAGGCCAGTAGAAAAGTAAGGAAGTAATTTTTAGTACTCAAATCACTTTTTGTCTTCTCCTTACGGGTTGTACTATCGAATTCAAGTGACGGAAGTAACGCACATCTTCTTCAAGATTTTAGAGGTTCGATCGTATGGGGCCGATTTGGGGTTACCGAAAGGTTCGCTTAGCGGTTACCCAGGCGGTTACCCACTCTTTGGCTTTCAAGCCCAGTAGAAAAGTAAGGAAGTAATTTTTAGTACTCAAATCACTTTTTGTCTTCTCCTTACGGGTTGTACTATCGAATTCAAGTGACGGAAGTAACGCACATCTTCTTCAAGATTTTAGAGGTTCGATCGTATGGGGTCCATTTGCGGTTACTGAAAGGTTCGCTTAGCGGTTACCCAGGCGGTTACCCACTCTTTGGCTTTCAAGCCCAGTAGAAAAGTAAGGAAGTAATTTTTAGTACTCAAATCACTTTTTGTCTTCTCCTTACGGGTTGT
>NC_049989.1:10216983-10217869 GCF_000003815.2 Branchiostoma floridae | reverse complement strand
GGTTACTGAAAGGTTCGCTTAGCGGTTACCCAGGCGGTTACCCACTCTTTGGCTTTCAAACACCAGCTAGAAAAGTAATACCAATTCCAATTTTTAGTACTCAAATCACTCTTTGTCTTCTCCTTACGGGTTGTACTATCGAATTCAAGTGACGGAAGTAACGCACATCTTCTTCAAGATTCTAGAGGATCGATCGTATGGGGTCGATTTGCGGTTACTGAAAGGTTCGCTTAGCGGTTACCCACTCTTTGGCTTTCAAGCCCAGTAGAAAAGTAAGGAAGTAATTTTTAGTACTCAAATCACTTTTTGTCTTCTCCTTACGGGTTGTACTATCGAATTCAAGTGACGGAAGTAACGCACATCTTCTTCAAGATTCTAGAGGTTCGATCGTATGGGATCGATTTGCGGTTACCGAAAGGTTCGCTTAGCGGTTACCAAGGCGGTTACCCACTCTTTGGCTTTCAAGCCCAGTAGAAAAGTAAGGAAGTAATTTTTAGTACTCAAATCACTTTTTGTCTTCTCCTTTCAGGTTGTACTATCGAATTCAAGTGACGGAAGTAACGCACATCTTCTTCAAGATTCTAGAGGTTCGATCGTATGGGGTCAATTTGCGGTTACCGAAAGGTTCGCTTAGCGGTTACCCAGGCGGTTACCCACTCTTTGGCTTTCAAGCCCAGTAGAAAAGTAAGGAAGTAATTTTTAGTACTCAAATCACTTTTTGTCTTCTCCTTTCGGGTTGTACTATCGAATTCAAGTGACGGAAGTAACGCACATCTTCTTCAAGATTCTAGAGGATCGATCGTATGGGGTCGATTTGCGGTTACTGAAAGGTTCGCTTAGCGGTTAACCACTCTTTGGCTTTCAAGGCCGGTAGAAAAGAAGGAAG
>NC_049989.1:10207006-10208301 GCF_000003815.2 Branchiostoma floridae | reverse complement strand
CACTTTTTGTCTTCTCCTTACGGGTTGTACTATCGAATTCAAGTGACGGAAGTAACGCACATGTTCTTCAAGATTCTAGAGGATCGATCGTATGGGGTCGATTTGCGGTTACTGAAAGGTTCGCTTAGCGGTTACCCACTCTTTGGCTTTCAAGCCCAGTAGAAAAGTAAGGAAGTAATTTTTAGTACTCAAATCACTTTTTGTCTTCTCCTTACGGGTTGTACTATCGAATTCAAGTGACGGAAGTAACGCACATCTTCTTCAAGATTCTAGAGGTTCGATCGTATGGGATCGATTTGCGGTTACCGAAAGGTTCGCTTAGCGGTTACCAAGGCGGTTACCCACTCTTTGGCTTTCAAGCCCAGTAGAAAAGTAAGGAAGTAATTTTTAGTACTCAAATCACTTTTTGTCTTCTCCTTTCAGGTTGTACTATCGAATTCAAGTGACGGAAGTAACGCACATCTTCTTCAAGATTCTAGAGGTTCGATCGTATGGGGTCAATTTGCGGTTACCGAAAGGTTCGCTTAGCGGTTACCCAGGCGGTTACCCACTCTTTGGCTTTCAAGCCCAGTAGAAAAGTAAGGAAGTAATGTTTAGTACTCAAGTCACTTTTTGTCTTCTCCTTACGGGTTGTACTATCGAATTCAAGTGACTGAAGTAACGCACATCTTCTTCAAGATTCTAGAGGATCGATCGTATGGGGTCGATTTGCGGTTACTGAAAGGTTCGCTTAGCGGTTACCCACTCTTTGGCTTTCAAGGCCGTTAGAAAAGTAAGGAAGTAATTTTTAGTACTCAAATCACTTTTTGTCTTCTCCTTACGGGTTGTACTATCGAATTCAAGTGACGGAAGTAACGCACATCTTCTTCAAGATTCTAGAGGTTCGATCGTATGGGGTCAATTTGCGGTTACCGAAAGGTTCGCTTAGCGGTTACCCAGGCGGTTACCCACTCTTTGGCTTTCAAGCCCAGTAGAAAAGTAAGGAAGTAATTTTTAGTACTCAAATCACTTTTTGTCTTCTCCTTACGGGTTGTACTATCGAATTCAAGTGACGGAAGTAACGCACATCTTCTTCAAGATTCTAGAGGATCGATCGTATGGGGTCGATTTGCGGTTACTGAAAGGTTCGCTTAGCGGTTACCCACTCTTTGGCTTTCAAGCCCAGTAGAAAAGTAAGGAAGTAATTTTTAGTACTCAAATCACTTTTTGTCTTCTCCTTACGGGTTGTACTATCGAATTCAAGTGACGGAAGTAACGCACATCTTCTTCAAGATTTTAGAGGTTCGATCGTATGG
>NC_049989.1:10202389-10206656 GCF_000003815.2 Branchiostoma floridae | reverse complement strand
ACTTTTTTGATCATATGTTAAGCAATGACCCAGGTACTCACAAGGTAGAGAGACTGCCAAACCCATAGATGAAAGAAAGCTGGAGTAAGGAAACAAAGTCAGAACCTCCAACCTGCACCCGTACCAAAGTGCGGGGTTACGCCTTTCCCGTCAACTCGGGGATCTGTGTGATGTACCCCATGTTGACGTCGTTAAGTACGACCTTTACAGGGGTCAGGCGCCTCTAACCTACCTACGGAGGCAGATGTCTAAACCTAGCAGGAAGGGGTTCTTTGGAAAAAGGAGAGAGGGAGAGAAAGTGTGTGAAAGAGTATAGAAAAGGCCAGCTTCCCTTCACCTATACCTTAGACAAGCCTACAACTTTGCTCATTATTACCCTTACTCTACCTCAGAAAATTCTGAATCAGAAGTATCATCTAACACAGACAAACTACCACAATAAAAGTCATCTACAGAATCAAGTTGAACAGAGTCCTGATCATCACTACTGCTACTACTATCTGAATCTGTTTCCACATTGTCCAGACTTACCTGATTTTGCACAATACAAATAGAATTAGAACAATCTAAACACCTACATCCCGGACCACATACCTGACCTTTCTTGAGACACTTACATCTTTTACTAGAGCACCCACTTTTACATTTACACCCCCTGGTTAAAAACTCTACAGTCTTCTGCACCTTTTCAATATTTTCTTTAGAATCCCAAGTAATCATTAAATTACCATGATCATCTATTTCCCAGCCATACCTATCTAACAATACAGATGAAAAATCCTGCTCTAAAGCCTGAGCCCAAGTAAGGTAAACCCAACAAGAACGTAACCAATGGAACCAAAGGGACTGAAAGGAAGGTAAACTATTATCTTCAAACTCTATTCTTTGAAAGATGGCACCTCTGATAATTTGTAACCAATTTTCATGAATCTTAAAAATATTATCCCCCCTCATTTCTTGGAAAAGTTGGGCTGGAGATGAGTACTTAAGGAAAGCGGTGCGATGCTTTTGAAAGTAAACACTACCAACTAAACGAACAAAAGCCAAGAACCCTGTATCTTTCAATGAACATGAAAGAGAACCACTAGTTACTGTTTGGACAGAATTTCCACTAGAAATGAATTCTGAATACTGAAAGAAAGTTTTCAAAAATGATACTTTACCAAGACCAACAAAAAAGGAAACATAATCACAACCTGTACTGATAAACAGTGACTGAATTATATGGGGTAGTAGATTTCTTGAAAGGGAAGAAAGATCAGGGTCCTTGTCAAAACAAGATAGCAGCTCATTCACATCCAGACATTGCCAATTTCCTGGTTCAGCTTTTAGTAAAATCACAATTCTTTTACCTGACAGTGTCTGCCTCACAATAGGAAGGCCCACATGATACGTGTCCGTATCAGGTGAATAAATCATTATGTTTTCGTATCTGCTTGAAGCAGCATGCAGCCAAACACGAGTGTCACTTTCCTCGTGATTGGACCTACAGTCTGGATATGGAGAGATGCCATCTACAGAAGAAACAAAACACATATCTCTCTTATCATCAGTAAAAGCCCCAGCTGTGAACACTTTCTGTTGCTGCCTCAAAAAAGGTGTACAAACTGTAAGTAAAGAACTACACAAGTATGAACATAATAGACGCTTGTTTGGACGCAAAGAAATAAATTTTCTCCAGTCTTTTGGGGTGATTGTGTCATCAGAAACTGAGTCAAGGGGTGTTACATTTTCACTTTCAGAAACTGAGTCTCGTCTACTTCTTTCAACATCTTTGGGACTTAGGCCATTTCTGTGGGGGTCATCAAAAACAATATGGACTTCATAACAACCTGACTGGAAAAAAGGCAAAACCCATTTTAGAAACAGAAACTGTGAATACTCAAGAAAAGTTCTATGCTGACCTAATGGAGATGTATTGATCAAAAACATGCCTTCTAAAACAGAGCACTGGGGAGAAAAGTTGGTAGGGTACATTTTGGTGAAAGCACTAGGGTATCTAGACTGGAAAAAAGAAGTGGTTGCTGATTTAGCCCCCTTGTGAGGGACTCCATCAGCATTACATAAAGCACGAGGCAGCTCCAGAAACTGACCTAGCTGGGGCAAATCTAACAGGTGGGCAATTTCAGATAGGGGCTTATTTTGATTTTGGGACCAGGAAACAGCTCTACGATAACATTCTAAAACTAACTTTTTGTCTTTTTCACTTTTTGAAATCCTAGACTTTGTAATCTTAATTTGAGAAAAAGTTCTTAGAGATTTGCGCCTTTGGGGTGCTTTATTACTTGGGTTGTTAAGTATCCTAAACCTAATAAATGTGTCTAAGGAGGCTATACCTATTTCCCTAAACTTAAGCAAGTCTTCTCTTTGAATATCTGAAATAGATGCACATGTGAAGGGTTGGGACAGATGTCTATTGTCTTCATGCTCAGGGACAGAAAAAATGTGGGCATTTACAACTTTGTTTGCATAATAAACAATATTCTGCCTTTCCTGTTCAATAATGGTAGGACTAAGACCAGTTTGAGTTCTATTATATGACTTGACAAGAATCTGTTCTTTAACTTGTTTAATCAATTTAGCTCTATATGGTAAAAATAAAACAAGATCTTCAATGATAAATTTGTTTGGCCCTGTAATAACTTCTTTTGTGTCACGGTTTATCAACATCTCATGACCCTCATCTAGTGCTACATTAGAATAGTTAACAGAACTAATACTGGTAACAAATCCCCCCTCTTGGAAATACTTAAGAATATGACCTGGACAAGACAATAAGTCTGAAAGATGCAAGGGAATTATTCTAGAATATATCACATGGTCAAAGGCATGGAAAAGAGGTGCCATCTTTTTGTATGAATACAAACGCAAATTCCAATTCCCTGATCTAATTGCTATGTAAAGAGAAATGTATGCCATAAAATCATCATGAATAAATCTATGCCAAAACAAAAATACTTCATCATGTGCACATGAACTAGAACAAAACTCCTTAAAATCATCCTCAACACCTTCTAATTCAATTTTCAACAATTCTTGTCTTCTTAAAAAGTCGTCTCTCTCAAACCCTAGGTCCCCAAAATGTGGTTTAGTTTCTAGAAATATCCTTACCTTATCAACAATAGTCTGGGCTGAAAAAGAAGAACTTAATGAAGATTGGTCAATACAATTCTTTCTATGTTCCAGAAATGCTTCAATTTGGCATCTATAGAAGGCCTCCCATACTTGAACCAAAAATTTATGAGTGCGTTTGAAATTCTTACACAAGCCAACTGAAAGTAAAGTCTGTCCTTTTATTCTACCCGAGGCCACCTGTTTCAACCCTCCCTCCCAATAAACTTTCATTAATGCATGCTGGTAATTCTTTAATGTATGCCAATCACCGGGAAAAATAATCAACCAACATAAAGCGGGGCCATACTCCTGTTTTAATTTAAGAAGGTGGTCAAAAGTTTTCGCATCCCCTACAACAACTAAATATTCAACATCAACTCCAACATTAAATGAAGTGTGAAGGAAATTAAGGGCCTTTAACATTGTTTCTTTACAGTCAGCATTTTCATTCATTATTGATAGATATGCAATATTAGATTTTTCTGTGACAGGGTCATTTTCTAAAAATAGTTTACATTTCAAACTGGGTAATTTATGGGAACAATTTGTCAAATCTGAGATACATCTTTCAAATTGATAAAGTAACACTTCAGAGTTAAACATATTTGATTCCTTTATTTCTTCCTCAGATATGCCAAACTGTTCAAAGGTGAGAGAACTTTGAGAAGAGGGGACTACAGAATGAACACAAGATGGGGGTGTAAGAGATATAGTATTCTCAATTTCCTTAGGAGATCTTCTTCTTGGTCTAAACTTTGAAACTAATTTGATTTTTTTGGACACTGGCTCGTCATTTCTGGTAACATTATCTACACCTACAGAGATATCTTCACTAGTACATACAGATGTTGAATTTGGCTTTGGAACAATAAGAGATTTAGGTTTGGGTTGGACGGCTTGAATAGATGTGCCATTCCACCCTCGGGGACTACCTGTCACAGCTGCATGAGGACTACCACTATTGATGTTGTCTATAGAAGCTACAGTAAAAGAACCTTCTGTCAAATTATAATGATTATCTTCCAATTTCAATTGATCTAACATTCCAGAAATAAATCTTTTATGAGAATCATTGGAACAACATACACCAAGACGATTTAACAATTGCATAAGATCAGTAGATTGACTATAAGAATGAATCAATTCTGAATTA
>NC_049989.1:10200146-10202289 GCF_000003815.2 Branchiostoma floridae | reverse complement strand
AAGATAAGGAAAGTAGCAAAAAGTCGTCTTAAAAACTTAGAAGAACTATGGCTAGAATTATCCTTCTTAAGAAATGCTAAATAATGTTCATTCATGTCAAAGGTTTCAAAATCAGTAACAGGAATTTCGGACTTCTGCATAGTCAATACAACAATAAAGTTCCAAACAAGGGGATTGATTTCCTTTGAAATTTGAAACATGTCAATTTCATGGAGGGAAGTTGGACACTTAACAAACTTATCAATGAATTTGGAGGCTTCTTGATGAATTAAATTATTCATGTACATCAAGGAAGATAGAAGGCTAGAATTAAGAACGTCTTTGTTAACATCTGTGAACATAGAAGCAACATTGGATTGAATGGACTTTAACTCAAGATCATGCTTGTAAGTATTTAGTCTTGCTGCATATAAAGCCAAATGGAGGGATTCAATCAAATCACAGTCTTTATAGTATAACAACAAACTTAATTTAGTTGATTTACTTGAACTTCTGTGGATTAAAAGAAATGGTCCCAAATCACTTAATAGTCCAACTAGTAGCCATTTGGATCCAAATGAGAACATATCAACTTCAGACTGTTCTTTACTTTGAAATTCACTATTAAGCATTTGAATAGTTTCCACAAAAAAATCATAGGCATCAACGAGGAGTAAAGACTTGTTCTCCAGGAACATTTCACCTACCTTACAAGAAACCTGGTGTAAAGCTAATTCTGGTATGTTTTCTGGGCTATGTTTTACATCAACACTTTTCAACATTTCTAAGCATTTCTCTAGATTTTCCTCACCCTTAACAAGATTCCCTGATCTATATAAACATTGATAACAACTATTACATAAAATGGAACCTTCTGACAAATTTGAGTCGGCCAATTTTAAAGCTGATTGTGGTATAGTCAATTTAGGACAGAATCGTTTCCTTTTACAGGACTTAATTACCTTACAACAATGTGTGCATTTATCTTCACAAAATCGATAAAACTGATAATAATGAAATGTACACATTGAAACAGAATTTGGCAAAGTGCTACACCCTGCAGCTAAGTCTGAAATGGAGGTAACGTAGGACATCATATCATCAACTGAAAAGTTTTTCCGTTCATGGTTTGACAATTTTTGACATAAACCAAACTCAGACAAAAAACATGTTTTTTCTGTTACTGTTTGAGGGAGTTTCTGTGAATTGTCAGTTGAAATATTAGAAACGGAATCATGTGTTTGGGCCTGTTGTCGTCTAAACTTACGCTCACATGAACGACACACACAGTCTGTACTAGAAAGTCCTGTATTATCAATTACCCAATTTCTAAGTGCTTCATTCCATCCCTGTGGATGTCTAAATTCAAATTCAAAAGTAGCTGGCTTCTTACAATGAGCACATGCTGTGGAACATGGCCTGTCTGGATGAAAATTAGCAGGTTTACCTCCCCCACAACCAAAAAGTGTCACTATTACAGTCTTATCATGTACTTCTACAATATCATTTTCATCATAGAGAATACTGCCCCCCAAGCTAAGGTTTCTACAAGAAATGTTGAATCCACATACATTACTTACCATTTTTTGCAACTTACAAACCTGAATACATTTGCTAGGTGTCCCAACCGTAAATAACTTACCTTCAAAACTGACAAAGAAAGTTTTCCAGGAATCACTATGATCACTTACATCTTCTACCTCTTCCTTACTAGACTCACAGACATCACTATCACTTACATCTGGATCTACCACGTCCTTACTAGACTCACAGACATCTTCTACCCCATCCTTACTAGACTCACAAACATCACTATCACCTACATGTTGAACCTCATCCTTACTAGACTCACAGACACCTTCTACCCCATCCTTACTAGACTCACAGCCATCACTATCACCTACATGTTGAACCTCATCCTTACTAGACTCACAGACACCTTCTACCCCATCCTTACTAGACTCACAAACATCACTATCACCTACATGTTGAACCTCATCCTTGCTAGACTCAGTGACATCATCACTTACATGCTGTACCCCATTCTTACTAGCTACAGACTCACAGGCAACTATATTACACTCATCTCCCCCCTCCTCACTACTCTTACAGGTACTAGTACCTACCTGTTTAACTTGTTCCACCCACCCTGAAGCTTACAGGT
>NC_049989.1:10181720-10199206 GCF_000003815.2 Branchiostoma floridae | reverse complement strand
GATCTAACTACAGGTCCCCCCCTGGGCTGGGAAGGTCCCTTCCCCACACTACCCCCCTCTACCTTCCCTGGGGCCGCCCTAGCTACAGGTACCCCCCTTGGCTGGGAAGGACCCTTCCCCACACTACCCACCTCTACCTTCCCTGGGGCCAGTCTAGCTACAGGTCCCCCCCTTGGCTGGGAAGGTCCCTTCCTCACACTACCCCCCTCTACCTTCCCTGGGGCCGCCCTAGCTACCGGTCCCCCCCTTGGCTGGGAAGGACCCTTCCCCACACTACCCCCCTCTACCTTCCCTGGGGCCGGCCTAGCTACAGGTCCCCCCTGTCGGACTACCCTAGCCCACTCCACCTGTCCCTGGTACTCCCCTGACTTCGGCTCCTCTCCTGGATGCTCCTTGTCCTTCTTCCCACTTCCTCCATCCGTCCCCAACCCAGGCCACTCCTCACCCATCAACGTAAAGCGATGCTGACAGCTGCGACGGTGCAGCTGCAGGTAGTGGCTCAAAGAAAAAGAAAGATACTTGGCATAGCTGATGTTCCCCGCTCTACTCAAATGCAAACCATCAACAGAAAACATGGCCCGGCGAGCCCGGCTACCATTGTCAAGGAAAAACACACCCTGGCGAGAACATAGGCGAAGCAACTGAGAGTTTAACTCAGACCGCTTCCTGTCATAGACCTCAGAGTCAAACCTAGGCAGGATGCTAGAGATGACAACAGAGGCTGACGGGAAGCGAGACTTGGTAACAGAAATAAGGTAACTGAAATCATCAAGAGTCCGGCTGAGTGGACGGTGCATGGGAAGACAGTTAGTCCCCGCATGCAAGAACACCAGGTCAGGCTCAACAAAAGGGTGACGAGAGATGTCAGAAGTCAAATCATATACGGAAGCTCCAGGGTGCGCATTAAGGGAAAACAAAATGTCAGAAGAGAAGGTGGCATGATTGGAGACATACTTACAGATTGAGTCAGTGAAGGCAAGGATGATCTGAAACAAGAAAAAATATGTCCTTGTTTTTATAATTCAATTTAATGATTCATGAAGTAATGTCGCTAATTAACGATGTATTAAATGACAGTAGTTTAACGTGACAAAGCCATACATGTACTATAATAGTAATCTCCAAGCAGCCTTCCTCCGTGGCATATGACAGTAACAAAAGCTGAGGAGGAAGTTTAGCCGGCAGAGGAGTATAATTGGTCACACAAATTATTTAATGCTATCTTATCTATTCAACAATAATTCATTTCATCAAATTATTTAAATCTACTATTATTATCCATCTCCTAAGTCTGTATAATATTTCGCCAATGTATTCCTTAAAGCAGTACAAAAATATGGTGGACATTGCTAAATAAATGTGATGATTACTGATTACTGAGAAAGATTTAATGTAGGTAGTATTGTTGCACATTTGATTATGATGAATAATATTTACCCCATATCACAATCTATCACGACTGCTGCAAACATTGCTACAACACGGTGTAATCATGACCCTCCATTCATAATTTGTTGCAAACCTGGCAGCCATGAACCTGCGTTGTTATGCAAGTTTGTTTGTTTGCCTTCAAAAGTTTACCTAACAACATCGGACACGTGACTATATTGGCGGGAAAATCTGGTCCTTGTATCACACTAAAACGTAAAAGATAGATTTTTCACAGCGAAATTCTCCGCTGGCCAGTTTTACTTTTCTCACGGCGCCAAATAAATTCTCCAAATAAACACTGAATAAAAAAAATCTGTCACGTATGTCGACATTTTACACCGTACCATGCAGGTTTTGGCGGTAACTGTTGACTGTTTACAAGAAATACCGACAATAAAGCACCGTGAGATGATCTGTCACACGTAACAGGGCCAGCCCAGCAAATACCTCCATTTTTTTCGCACTACGAACGTCAACGTATTGGCGAAAAATCGCCAAAAAACTGACCCAGGCAGATCTGAAATTACATATCTACCCAGATTTCAAACCAACAGGATTTTCACATGGGATATAGACGAAGGTTAAACACGTCTTACACGCCAACAATCGATTGACATTCTGAGACCGACATGCGGATGCCCCCAATCTGAAAATCGCCGAAATTTCAACTCTTTACGGCGCTGCCATTTTGCTAATTTGACTGTGTTCCGAGCTTGATCATGAAACAAATTAAAATCGTTGTAAAACCCCACAAAAATGGATTAAATAGAGAGCAGATAGCAAACACGACTGGTACTCACCGCCATGATGACCAAGAGACCGGAAATGGTGATGCAATCAGCTGTCATAGTCGGATGATATTTCATCCGGCTGGTGGCGCGAAAAACTGCGCCCGTAGCAACGGCGTTACCATGCACGGCGGAAGGATACGTAAGAAAACAAATAGCGTTCTAAAGGCATTCTATTTTAGACGTGGCTTGGCGGCTGCTTTCATCACTTGAATTCCATTCTAAAACACAAAGAAAAGACAGAAAGTGATTTGAGTACTAAAAATTACTTCGTGACTTTTCGACAAGGCTCGAAAGCGAATGAAGGTTCACCTGAAGTAACCGCTAAGCGAACCCTTCGGTAACCAAAAAGCGACCTCATACGATCGAACTTCCAGAATCTAAAACAAAATGTGCGTTACTTTCATCACTTAAATTTCTAAATAAAACACGTGGCGAGAAGGCAGAAAGTGATTTAAGTACTAAAAATTACTTCGTGACTTTTCTACAAGGCTCGAAAGCGAATGAAGGTTCACCTGGAGTAACCGCTAAGCGAACCCTTCGGTAACCGAAAAGCGACCCCATACGATCGAACTTCCAGAATTTTAAACAAAGTGTGCGTTACTTTCATCACATGAATTCCAGAGCAAAACACGCAACGAAAAGACCGAAAGTGATTTAAGTACTAAAAATTACTTCGTGACTTTTCTACAAGGCTCGAAAGCGAATGAAGGTTCACCCGGAGTAAGCGCTTAGCGAACCCTTCGGTAACCGAAAAGCGACCCCATTCGATCGAACGTACGGAATCTGAAACAAAGTGTGAGTTACTTTCATCACTTGAATTCCATAGTAAAACACGCAAAGAAAAGACAAAAAGTGATTTGAGTACTAAAAATTACTTCGTGACTTTTCTACAAGCATCGAACGTGAATGAAGGTTCACCTGGAGTAACCGCTAAGCGAACCCTTCGGTAACCGCAAAGCGACCCCATAAGATCGAACTTCTAGAGTCTTGAACAAAGTGTGCGTTACTTTCATCACTTTCATTCCATAGTAAAACCCGCAAAGAAAAGAGAAGAAGTGACTTGAGTACTAAAAATTACTTCGTGAATTTTCTACAAGGCTCGAAAGCGACTAAAGGTTCACCCGGAGTAACCGCTAAGCGAACCCTTCGGTAACCAAAAAGCGACCCCATACGATTGAACTTCTAGAGTCTTAAACAAAGTGTGCGTTACTTTCATCACTTGAATTTCAAAATAAAACACGTGGCGAGAAGGCAGAAAATTATTTGAGTGCTTAATTACTTCGTGACTTTTCTGCAAGGCTCGAAAGCGAATGAAGGTTCAAGTGAGGTAACCGCTAAGCGAAGCCTTCGGTAACCACAAAGCGACCCCATACGATCAAACTGCAGGAAGCTTAAACAAAGTGTGCGTTACTTTCATTACTTGAAAGCCATAGTTAATCCCGCAACGAAAAGACGGAAACTGATTTGAGTGCTAAAAATTACTTCGTGACTTTTCTACAAGGCTCGAAAGCGATTTAAGGTTCACCTGGAGTAACCGCTAAGCGAACCCTTCGGTAACCGCAAAGCGACCCCATACGATCGAACTTCCAGAATCATAAGCAGTGTGCGTTACTTTCATCACTTGAATTCCATAGTAAAACACGCAAAGAAAAGACAGAAAGTGATTTGAGTACTAAAAATTACTTCGTGACTTTTCTACAAGGCTCGAAAGCGATTGAAGGTTCACCTGGAGTAACCGCTAAGCGAACCCTTCGGTAACCGCAAAACGACCCCATACGATCGAGCTTCCAGAATCTTAAACAAAGTGTGCGTTACTTTCTTCACATAAATTCCAGAGTAAAACACGCAACGAAAAGACAGAAAGTGATTTGAGCACTAAGAATTACTTCGTGATTTTTCTACAAGGTTTGAAAGCGAATGAAGGTTCACCTGGAGTAACCGCTAAGCGAACCCTTCGGTAACCGACAAACGGCCCCATACGATTGAAGTTCCAGAATCCGAAACAAAGTGTGCGTTACTTTCATCACTCAAATTCCAGAGAGAAACACGCATCAAAAAGACAAAAAGGGATTGGAGTACTAAAAATTACTTCGTGACTTTTGTACAAGGCTCGAAAGCGAATGAAGGTTCACCTGGAGTAACCGCTAGGCGAACCCTTCGGTAACCGAAAAGAGACCCCATAAAGTCGAACTTCCAAAATCTTAGACAAAGTGTGCGTTACTTTCATCACTTGAATCCCAGAGTAAAACACGCAACGAAGAGACAGAAAGTGATTTGAGTACTAAAAATTTCTCCGTGACTTTTCTACAAGGCTCGAAAGCGAATGAAGGTTGACCTACGGTTACCGCAAAGCGAACCCTTTGGTACCCGAAAAGCGACTCCATACGATCGAACTTCCAGAATCTTAAACAAAGTGTGCGTTACTTTCATCACTTGAATTCCATAGCGCAATTTGCAACGAAGAGACAGAAAGTTATTTGAGTGCTAAAAATTACTTCGTGACTTTTCTACAAGGCTCGAAAGCGAACGAAGGTTCACCTGGAGTAACCGCTAAGCGAACCCTTTGGTAACCGAAAAGCAACCCATACGATCGAAGTTCCAGAATCTTAAACAAAGTGTGCGTTACTTTCATCACTTGAATTCCAGAGTAAAACACGCAAGAAAAAGACAAAAAGTGATTTGAGTACTAAAAAATTACTTCGTGACTTTTCTACAAGGCTCGAAAGCGAATGAAGTTTCACCTGGAGTAACCGCTAAGCAAACCCTTCGGTGACCGAAAAGCGATCCCATACGATCGAACTTCCAGAATCCTAAACAAAGTGTGCGTTACTTTTATCACTTGAATTCCAGATAAATACACGCAACCAAAGAACAGAAAGTGATTTGAGTACTAAAAATTACTTCGTGACTTTTGTACAAGGCTCGAAAGCGAATGAAGGTTCACCTGGAGTAACCGCTAAGCGAACCCTTCGGTAACCGAAAAGCGACCCCTTACGATCGAATTTCCAGAATTTTAAACAAAGAGTGCGTTAATTTAAACAAATGGCAAGAGCAGAAACTAAACTTTGAGAAAATGAGAAAAACACATGTTCCTGTTCACATTTTAAATAGTGACTAATCCAAGGAGAAGTAGTGGTGAATTTGTTAAAATCATTGCCCGTTAACGTTACATATGGATAGATATACTAAAACAACAGTGCAGCCTGTCTTACCTTCATATAAAACTGGCTGAATTAAGTTAGTTTTAGTCTTTAAATAGTAATACAACATATAACATACAAAAGTAGTCAAGTACCTGTAAATTCTCCTAACGAAAATAGCTTGCAGATCTAAATTTACTGATGACATAATGAAGATGATCGTCAAAACTTCAAAACGGCCGACTGGTTGGATACTGCTTTGACCTCTTTGATAAATCTTTGTTGTTCAACATCTTCAATCGATCAAATATCGAGGGAGGTTGAAATTATTGATACATCCCTAACTTTCCATGTCTTTGACACACCGTAATGTTTTGTCACAAAGTAAAGTGCAGTTATACAAGGAAAACGTAATCATTCATATTCCCCAACATCTGCTTGAAGATTTAAAAAAAAGGTTTGTGATTGAGCCCCCTTTTGTAAGAATGGAATAACCCAAGTTTTCAACCCAACCAATCAGATCTCACCACGACCAATAAAGGGACAACATGGCGGCAGGAAGAAGTTTTCGGCTCCCGATTTGGGAGATTTTGTCCCGGTGTATGCTGTGTACGGCCGGTTTGGTGTTATCTGGATACGCCTTCTACGTGGAGACATCTAAGGAAGCGGACCACTCGTACACAGCTATGTGTGACGTCAGCGAATCCGTCAGCTGTTCCAAAGTGTTCACGTCTCGGTGAGTGTGATGGGGGAGGGGGGCGTGGAAAAGGCACACGTTTTTGTTTGTTTTACGAACTCACGTCCTTGGTTTTGCTACATGACAAACTTTGATTCTGTCTATTTGTGCACATATTCAAGGGTCATGGGTTCCAATACCAACCTATAGTTGAGTGTCGGTGGCCCTATTTTGCATGCTGCTATTATACCCCCAGTAATATTAAGCATGAGGTAACTCCAACTTATGCGACAGAATAATCAGCACGTTGATTGTGGTCGCTTCAACAGAAAGAGGAATATGTTATTCAGCCAGTACTTTTTCTCACCAACTATTAATACATAGCTTATTGTTGTTATAAATCCTTCCACATTTCAAGCACGCAAGGAAAACCTAATCGTATGGACATATTTTTTGTGCAGGTTTGGCCGTGGATTTGGACTAGTAGAGCCGATCCTGGGAGCGGACAGTCCCCTGAACCTGCCCAACAGTATATTTGGTCTGGCCTTCTACATCATGCAGCTTTGTCTGGGTGAGTCCAAGTTATCAAACTATTAGATATCAACAAGCGTTCATTGTAATATCATAACTAGCATGTGCCGCATGCCTGCAAAGCTGGTGTGTTATGTCGAAGGACGGTGAGTGAGTGAGTGAGTGAGTGACAGTGATTGATTGATTGAGTGAGTGAGTGAGTGATTGATTGATTGATTAATTGAGCGAGTGAGTGAATGATTGAGTGAATTATTAAGTGAAAGAGTAAAAAAATGTGTGAGTGCATTATTAAAGAATTAGTGAGTGACAAAGTTAAGTGAGAGTGAGTGAGTGAGAGTAAATGATTGAATGAAAGTGAATAAGTGAGTACTAATAAGTGATGAGTTAGTGCACGAAAGAATGGGTAAGTGACACTGTCACACTGACACTGACAGTGAATCAGTGAGTAACATCATAACCATATGTTAGGTCATGAACCTTATCACTTCTCCAGTGTTTGCAAGTTTACAAATAAAACCTACCATCTTATCCCCCCCCCCCCACCTTCCAGGTGTTGTCCCAGGTATGTCCGTCTCCATCGTCCTCCTGGCGACTTCAGTCCTGTCGTGTCTCGGTTGTGTCTACCTGGCCTACATCCTATACTTTATCCTACAGGACGCCTGTATTGTCTGTATCAGCACCTATGTTGTCAATACCTTCATGCTTATTGTCAATATCAAAAGGGTATTGTTACAGAGGAAGGCAATATTGAAGAAACAACAGTAATTAAGTTGTCACATCTGTATGATCTGTAATTGTATAAGCTATGATAAATTCATATTTTAGGCTTGAATTATGTATCATAATCATAATGTAGGCATCTTCAGTAGTAGCAAAAAAGGCTAGTTAATAATTGATGATTATATTAATTTGTTCCTTACTTTGCTTTGGCTACTGTATGCATCTTCAGTTATAGAATAAGGCTAGGTAAAAATTGCTGTTGATTTGTTCCTTACTTTGTTTTGGCTACGTCACTTGTGCAATGGTGTTTATTGATGTTTAAACAATACTTCATATGTTACAGTCTATTTTATCCATAGATTGTAAAAAAAAGTTGCGATCTTCCAGTTTGTAAAGGAGCTTTGGAAACATTCAGGAAAAATATATTAGATAGAATTTATGCCCTTATTTACCAAAAGAATGATATTTCATAAATGGATTTATACATGATTCATATACTTTTCTGTGAATGGACCAATTGCAGATATGAAGCTCATACTGGTGCTATTTCATGGATACTATAGTTACAGTCTAGATTGATTATCATCTACTCACTTACCCATTACTTAATATATGTTGCGATATGATATGATATGATATGATATGAAGGATTAGCCATGCTTTAAAGGCAACCATGAGCTATTGCTAGTATACAAGTTTCCATACCTTCAGTAATAAAATGGAGATAAGTACACTGTTGGTTATCCCCCACTTGATTGGATTGTAATTTGTATAGAAAATACTACCAGAGCTTTGA
This sequence comes from Branchiostoma floridae, assembly GCF_000003815.2. Classification (NCBI taxonomy): domain Eukaryota; kingdom Metazoa; phylum Chordata; class Leptocardii; order Amphioxiformes; family Branchiostomatidae; genus Branchiostoma; species Branchiostoma floridae. Next base: position 10,191,121 of record NC_049989.1, on the reverse strand, counting down.
CTACTTACTGCAGTGTTATGAGTATGCTGGTGACCTTCAGGAAGTTGACCTGTTCCCTAGTAGATATAGTGTTATAAACACAGCAGAGGGATGCTTTCCAATATCGCTATCCCCTATATAAAAGTGTTTCCTTTGTTATTAATTTCATATACATTTTGATAGGATCATTCATTTGTGTGTGTAAGTTCCAAGCGTCAAGTCTGTGTATGTAAAAGAGCCCACTTATTGAGAAGACTGACAGTTCCTCACCTTATGTTTTGTAAGTTGAGTAATGAAATCATTGATGCATTGATTAAATAAATATCTTTATTACCTCATTGCCAACATTTAGCAGTGCATTTATTTACACAATATCACAATAGATAAGCTTGCGCATAGATAAATAAACATCATGAAATCTGATTTCATCAGTTGGTTCTGATACAACTGTGACCGAGTTAGTGGTCATTCGAACCAACCCCTACAGGTAGTGTATTATACACTATAGGAATCAGTCACTAAATTGTGAATAAAAATTTAAAATGAGGAAAAAATTGTGTAAACTGAAAACTAACCATTGCTTGAGACACAGAGTGGTACAGAAAAGACACTGAAGTGGTTACACTTCTTTGCAACAATAGCTTTTTATATGCGCACATGACAACATATTTGTAGTCCTGAACAATTAAACATTGAGGAATAAGACTCATATACTCCATCGGTATGAAATATTTTGTGGATTGTTTTTTTTGGTCATGATCATATGAAATAACAACTTTTTAATTAGTAGTGAAAATGATCATAGATGGTGAACATAAAGGTAGCAATTCTTTAACGTTGTAGTTTATGATATGAATGTTACGACTAAAAAAAAAAAGCATTATGAGGTAGCAAGAAACAAAAAGTTTAACCACATAATGAAAGAGTTTGGCTTGGTGGTGATTGAAATATCCTTGTATTGGGAAACAATCTAATTCTTAAGTAAACCAACGTAAGTTAGTTGTCACATTAAAGATTTCGAACTTCTCACACAATGACTTTGCAAACGACCCAAAATTGCGTCATAAACACGTGACCGCAACCACCCAATCACAACAAATCACACTTTTGATGTGTTGGACGCCCGCGTCTTTGCACTGTTTCTAGAGGCTTGCTGAACCTTCGCAGAAGGTGTTCTTGCACGTGCTGAGGCCGGCTGTACTAAGGTGTTGATCTTTGTGGGCGTGGTTTGGTTCGTCGGTGTTCCGGGGTGGGAGGGCGTAGGGGACACACTTTCCAGTCTGAGAGCTGATTTATCTTTTAGCTGTTCCTGTAAAGAAAAGGAAGGCCAGATGAACATTTTACCATCAACAGAATAATGGGTTACAGTGGTTTGTTGTTTCAATTTTTCTTCAAATAACATTTACCAACGACTTGATATACATGTTTCGTAGATCTTTGATATTTTTATATTCTGGATCATATAAAATCGTTACATATTTTGAACATTAAACTTTATCAATGTTGACAACAGCACGCTTTTTGGACTCATACACCTTTCTCACGCGGCGGCCATGATAGATCGAAGACGAGGTCAATGAGGCAAACAGACAAAACTTATTTCTAAAATCAGGTCCCATTTAGTTTTCCCCCAAATCAGTCACAATTTTTCATGATATAAGATAAAATAATAAATATTAAGAGTAGTGCTATGCACCAAAAGATGTAGAAATTTAGAGCAGTGTAGACTGATCCCATAGTCCCTTAAGAGATGCAAAATAAAAACATAATAATGCAAATTTTTGACGGATTGGCAGCCACTCACTCATTGGTCGCTTTTCTAATTGGCAGGCTATCATTGGTTGAACTGTTAATTATGATGGACAGTCTTTTGTTTGCCGCATTGAACTCGTTTTAGATCTATCATGGCCGCCGCGTGAGAAAGGTGTATTCAAAGTGGCGTAGGCATTGAAGAGATAGGTTCAGCACCAAGGACAGTCCCCAAGCTCCCAACTTTACAGTGAAAGAACATAGTACAGTATCCATTGGCGCTTTCTATACCTGTAGTCCTCTTATTCTTTCCTCTAGTCTTGCAATCTCTACATCTTGTTGACTTTTAATGTCTTTAAGTTGTTCGATTGTTTTCGTCTTCTCTGTGGTTTCGTCCTTCAGTTCTGCGACTCTCTGCTTCCACTCTGAGATGGTTTCTTCCTGTAATAACGGAACATCGGTTTACTGCAATGTATCTGTGTTAGTTTGTCTATCTATCATCTAGGATACAGATTGGTACTTCTCTCATCCAAATTAAGCTCAGTTCCAAGGGAGGCTATAACAGGTTAACATAATACAAACTTAGGAGGTACATATTTGTATATATCACAGGTGTGATAAAATTTCAGTTGTACATGTACAAACAATTTATACAGTGGAAATTAACAATAATAATGGCATAAATGTAAAAGATCATGATAGCACAGCACTTTCTAGAATATGGTGAGAGGGAATTGGCAGGGAGAACATTGCAGTAAGTTAGTAAATTGTTAGTTATTATCGCATTATTAGTTTTTGTCTATGTACAGGGATGAGTCAGAATTTGGAATTAATGCAATGTGTCTACTATGTTTATAACTCACTGTCATCTGTTGGAAATATCTGTCCGCTGACGTCATCATGGCCGGCCATTGTTCTCCTCCTCCGATGGAAGATTTTCTGCATCAAGAAGATGAAATACAAAAGTTCTGAAAACACTACGGAATTTCTCCGACTTCCTCCGATGGAAGATTTTCTGCATCAAGAAGATGAAATACAAAAGTTCTGAAAACACTACGGAATTTTCTTGTAACTATATTGTTGTCTGTCATTCTTCAAACCACACAACACCGTTTAAATGTCAGGTTGAAACAATGCACACACGTTTGGCCAAAAGATTGAATATCTACTGGCTTGAATTGAAAGTTCATAATCTATGTTGGTACAAGTCATTCTGGATAAAATTGAACTAAACAGTTCCTAAACCGGGACAAAGGGCGCCATAATATTCCTGCAACTTATGACCCACTGCTCTCCGAGTCACGTGTGCTATCTATATAACGTGACGTCATAGAAGCAATGGATTGCCCATTCCTTGACGGACTGGCAAGGATCTGTTTTAAATTTGGATATTCATTTTTTGGGGAAATTACATTTCAACTTTATCATTATTATTCAGAATTTGCTCACATGGCTCGACAACTCCCCTTTTACCTCTTACATGGTGAAAGTACTTCATTAAGTACAACCAAGGAGCTTTTATCTGATAAAAGCTCCTTGGTACAACACGTACCTGCTCAAATAGTCTTCCGAGGGTTCTCTCAACGTAAGGCTAGGCGTGGTCCTAGAAAAAGAGGGTCTCTTCTGTAAAGTCGCCCTGTGTTTTTGCAACCCGGCATCCGAGGGGCGAGAGGGACCCATCCTACTCCTCACCAACCCTCCGTTACGCAGCATATCATCCCGCAGTGTCTTCAACATCCGGTCGTCAACAATCTCGCCCAAGTCTTGAGATTTTGTACTGCCTTTTCTCGGATAGTCGCTAGGTGGCGTTAGTGGCGCGGGTGATCCATTTCTTGCCTCGGGTAGGCGTTGTTGATCGAGGGCGAGGGCGCTGGAGGGGCGTCGCGACCGGGAACGGGGGATGTGTCTCGGGGTGTCCGTCGTGGTGGCTTCGCTCCTGAGATCCTGCGAAGACTTTGCCTTGCAACTTAAGGAAAACAAACAATCTTTTAGTGACATTTAAGAACAGTTTCAAACTTCAACGCTAGCGGAAAGAAGTACAAGTATTTTGAGAAGAGAATTGATAAACCAATATACATGTAATATATAAACCATGATAATATAATAGCCAAGAGTAACATACATGCATTTTGACATAAAAACACATAGTGCAGTAGCTCTCCAAGTTATCAGTATTCTATCATTTTATTCTGTGTTATTTTATCATTCTATCACTCACTATTCCATCGTTCTCCAAGCATCTCGAGACCTGCACAACGTGATTTCCTTGCCTTAACTTGCAATGTTTTATCAATCCGCAAGATGGCGTTGTTGCACTAGTAAGTTGACAAACCACATGCGCGTTACCTTGACATCAGCGATTCTTTCCTACTCGCCACCTTCTTGACCAGTTCGTCGTCCTCGCGTTTTTCCCTGTCCGCCACGGCTACTCTGAGGCGCCGGCGTCCGTACTCCGTTAGGATGCGCTGTAAAAAGGACCAGATAGAAGCTTATAGATCTGATTTAGCTGGTACTAACATTCCATGTAATGACCGTGGCTTCGATTGAAAAAGTAACGCCGTAAGTCTACATTATGTTCCGTCAGACAGAAGATTTCAAATGTTCATATGAGCGGTATCACTAACCCTAATTTAGTAGGTTATTTGATGCGCTGCAATGTTAACAGCGCGGCCACATTCGTCATAGAGCGTGAAATTTTGTGTCATAGAATGTTTATGCAGGCTGTGACAGCCCACAATGATCAAGGACAACATTTTCTGTAACAAAATAGCTTATTTTGTACGGCATTCGCACAAGTATATCCCAGGAATGCTCTCAGCTTGCGATCCTACAATATACGCCATAACGACAAATGTAGCTATATAGGGCGTTACCTTCGCTTCTGGAAAATCCTCCATGGCGGCTAACACGTCTTCTTTGTACAACGCGAACAGTTCCGAGTAACCCACAGACCTGACGTCCGCTGTGCGCCTGTGGTTGAAGAATATCAGAGTAATTTTGTTGGTTTTTGTGTGTTTGATTACAAGAAACAGCATTTGAAAGTGAGGGAGTGTTTGGTGCATGAAAAAAACGGAGGTTTTTGTAATGATATGCTGATATTCAGCACCAAGGATAGGTACGTTTAAAAGTTTGTGGAAAGCGCTCAGCATTAGGGACACGTGTGTTTGATAGTGTTTGGATAGTGTTCAGCACCAAGGACAGACATGTTTGCAGGTGTGTGGTTGGTGTTCAGCATCAATGACAGGTGTGTTTGCATGTGTGTGGGTGGTGTTCAGCACCAAGGACAGGTATATTTGCTTGAGTGTGAATGGTGTCTAGCACCAAGGACAGGTATGTTTGCTTGTGTGTGGATGGTGTCTAGCACCAAGGACAGGTATGTTTAACTGTGTGGATGGTGTCTAGCACCAAGGACAGGTATGTTTGTTTGTGTGGATAGTATTCAGCACTAGGGACAGGTGTGTTTTACCTGTGGGGATAGGTTATCAAGGACAGGTATGTTTAACTGTGTGAATGGTGTCTAGCACCAAGGACAGGTATGTTTGTTTGTGTGAATAGTAGTCAGCACTAGGGACAGGTGTGTTTTACCTGTGGGGATAGGTTATCAAGGACAGGTATGTTAAACTGTGTGGATGGTGTCTAGCACCAAGGACAGGTATGTTTGTTTGTGTGGATGGTATTCAGCACTAGGGACAGGTGTGTTTTACTTGTGCGGATAGGTTATCAACATGTGTGTGAACACTTTCACCGAAAACATATTTTAGTATACATTCATTTACAGCAACCCAAAAAGTTGCCACAAACGTTAATCATCTGGCTTTGAATGGTAGGAAAATGATGAAAAAAGGTAACATACTTGTTGACACCTCCGTCCAAGTTAAGGATGCCGATCTCTCCAAAGAAATCTCCGGCCTTCAGCTGGGTGATGACTCGCCCTGTTTCACTGTAAGGTGGGGGTGGAAACGATTACTAGTTTGCGTCATGTCTTAGTTGGGGTCATGGCAATCTGGTAGTCATGACAACATGGAAGTCATGCCAACATGGTCGTCATGGAAACGTGGTCTTCATGCCAACAAAGTACATGTAAGTTCAAAAAAGCTAGTTGGTAGAATTGTCCCTGATGACTGACCTTGAGTCAGAAATATACTGGATAACTGACTTAAAGTCAGAAATGTCAAGGTAACTGACCTTGGGTCACAAATATCCCGGATGACTGTCCCAGAGTCAGAAATAACCCGGATGACTGATCTAGAGTCAGAAATATCCTGGATAACTAACCCAAAGTCGGAAATTAAGATAAGACTGAACTTGACTAAGAAATCCCGGATGACTGACCTAGAGTCAGAAATAACTCGGATGACTGATCTAGACTCAGAATATCCCGGATGACTGACCTAGAGTCAGAAATAACCCGCACGACTGACCTAGAGTCAGAAATAACCCGGATGACTGACCTAGAGTCAGAAATGTCCCGGATGACTGACCTACAGTTGACGAGTATCCCGGATGACTGACCTGATGATGTCCAGGATCCCGTGGTTGATGATGAACATTTCCCGCGCCACCTCTCCTCGCCGACAGATCAGATCGCCAGGTGTGAAGATGAAGGCTTTCATCTTCAGGACCAGGTCGTACAGGAACTCCGGTTGTACCTGTTGGAATATCGTCACCTGGAGGACAGGTGTAAAACAGGAAAAACAAAGTTCAATGCCCCCGTGAATATTTTTGAACGAAGGTTTCGGTTAGCATTGTTCACGTCCTGCTACTCTACGGTGAACGTGACTATTTTCCAGGAAACATGTAAATTTTTAAACATACGCAAACAAACGGACAGACCAAAGCCCCCCCCCCCCCCCCGTGATTAGTAATAATAAACTCTTCCATTTATCCAACGACTTTTCTGATACTTTTTGTCGCTTCTGCAAGTCCTACCTTTGTAATGACATAATTTTTTCCACTCACTTCCTGCCTCTCTACTGACAGTGCATTCAAACAGCAACGGGCACACAAGAGTACAAGCAACCAGACACATCGAAACAAAACATTCCAAAACATAACAACATGGAAGCAAAAAAAATAATAAACGATGTAGAGGAAGGTATAGATTGGAGGCAATGAATAACAAATTTCTTGAAGACTTTGCAGAAGGTCTGGTTGAAGTTCGCACCTTCTTGAGAGTCTGTAGGTTGACCTGCAGCGCCAGCTCGATCTTTATCCTGTCCGGTAGCAGCCCGAGGGAGTTGATGTCTCCCCCTCCTCTCATCAGGCCTCTGGAAAACAAAAACAAATACACCGTGATAGACGGTTCCTAGTTTTGTTGGACACGTGTATTATGGGATATAGAAGAATCTTTTTACACAACCAGCAGGTACTTATATTGCTTGCTTTTCGATGTCTCTCAGACACCTTCGTCAGAGCTTGTAACTGGAGTTCTGCTTCTCATTGCTATATGTAGCCGATGTAGGTGGCGCTTTTGCGGCGGGAAAACAATCCCAAACGTGGCTAAGCTGTATCCCCCCCTCGTCCCGGTTCATCACTGGGGTTGACTTTCTTATACGTGTATTATAATTTCTTAAGCAGTTGACTAGCCATTGATAGCAACAATGTTTTTTATAAAGGCAAATCATCAGGATAAATTCATTTTTGAGTTTGTGAATATGTATTTTTACAAATTTAACAATAGTCTCTTTCTTATTATGATAGACCTTTTATTCTGAAACCACAATTATATCTCCAACCGCATGGACTGATCCATAACACAGTTGCGATCACGGCTACCTAATGGACAATATGCCATGTAGAAGCACTGTTTATTCTTTGTGAATACAAATACGCAAGGAGGGTACTTTTCAATTGCTTATCTACTAAGAGAACCTGACTACACCGAACCTTACCTGCTCCAGGAGTAACCGTACCACCGCTGAACCCGCCTCTGCATCTCCTCGGGAATGTTGTTACTCTTCATGTAGGTTTTAGCACTGTCCTGGGATAGGGATAACAGATGACAATGATCGTGTACACCATGTACAAAAAACAAATAAAGAAAATTGATAAACAAACAAAAAACACAAAGGTCGTGTGCTTGAAAATGGATTCGGAAGAGGAAAGTGAAATGAAAAGGAAAAAGCTTGCAGTGGAGATTTTCAATTAAAACATACAATCTTCACATCCTGCCAGTCCCCGGTTACAACTCATCCCGAGAACAAACTTGGACCCGAGCCAATGGGAAGAAACATACCAGTAAACACACTCCAATACAACCTAACAGAAGACAGAAAACACTGCCTCCGATCCGTTTTCATAGAGTTTATACGACGAACTTTTTTATTTCACCGCGTACTTACCAACATTCTCTCAAACTGCAGTCTGTCTGCATTCCTGTTGGCGATGACGTTGCCCACCTGGCCTGTGAAAGACAAGGGTCAAGTTAACGTTTGAATAGATCACTTATGGGCATATTCTTCACTATTCACCATGTTTCACGGTAGTGGGTGGTGAGGAACGTTGAGTCTAAAACAGGAAAAACAAACATTTTAACACAATGGGCACAAATGTAGGCCGACAGGACATTGTCAGTGATGACAAATCTTTTGTGGCGCCGAGAAGGCTTCTTCTCTTTGAATTGGGGCATAAAAGAATCGTCACTGACTGTCCAAACAAAGGTCCAGGTGTTTCTTTGCCAGAGTGCAGAGTTATTCTGTCAAGTTAGCTCAGATGGCTTGGTGGGTTCGTAGCTACCTTTGGTCACGACCGTAAACTAACCGGGATAGCGCCAAGACTTTTTGCTATGACTTAGACTGCACCTACGTCGCACCGTAGGACATGTACATCTTCTGCTCCTAGCTCTTTTTTGGGGGGACCGGCCGGGCACAGGGTTAAATTCAAGTCAGACTTAAAATGAATTCGGGGCCCGGTAACAAATGACCTACCCGAGGGGAATACCGAGGGGTCCCCCCGGTATCCGGTAGTCTACCGGGACAAATTTGTGGCTTCGGGGTTCGGTCGGGGCTACATCCCTGATGGGCACCGGAGTAAAATTGGGACCTAAGCCTATATGGGATACACTGTGGTGTAACATCCTGTACTAGTTAAAATAAAAACTTAAAGAAAACAAAAGTAGCTTTGTGCTTTTGGGAAAAGCACAAAAGTGAATTACTAAAATAGAGTCAGCTTTTTTTGCCAATGCATTACGTATTGGTAAAAATTACGCTGACTCCATGAAACCTGCAATGACAACCCTCTAGGAAAAGCACTGACTCAAGAACAAAACATTCCCCAAACAGATAAATCCTTGTTATTGTAAAACGAGTCCACAGCTTTGTTGTCTATCTTCGTCGTTTATCTCCACAGTGTTTATTTACTAAATACACCAAAATCGTCAACAGAGACATTATTTTGCAAACGGTTTACATAGAGCGTGAAAAGAACGATAAAGAATTGAAAAACACTCGGGCGAACCAAATGACAGTCGAATTATGAAATTGCAATAATTTGTTGATCCATGAAACCGTACTACATTAGGCGAAAATCGATCGGACGACGAGTCTGCTAGGTCTAAACTGCCAGAAGAGATTACCCAGACCGGAAGCGGAAATCACTGGCGTCAAAACCCAACAGAAAAATAGATACACCGGGGCTTCCCCCCTATAGGTGACATCGGGCACACTCCGGTTCCT